>NC_080723.1:18000010-18232510 GCF_019097595.1 Hemibagrus wyckioides
TTTCCTCCAAAGAAGGCAGATGAGTCAATCAACATGTGAGTTCGGTATGACACTGAGTTTCTGACATCCTGTAAGTCAGCACCCCTTCCTCCTATTTAACATTAGTAATTCCTAAACACGTGTAGTGCTCCGAGTTCATTAATGTGAAATGCATGTATAACCGAAGTTATATAGTTAACATCAGTTAATTATATATAAGAGAAAAATCTAACAATCAAATACTCTAAATGGTGTGCACATAGGTTTTATAGGATGGGGTGGAAACACCAGGGCAAAAATGGCAAATGTTTTCATTGCAGCTGCAGTTACAAATGTCTAAAGATGATTAAAAAAGTGCTACCTAAAATGAAATATAAGAAAAGTTCAGTTAAAGAATTTATGTGAATGACAAATACAGTATATATGTTGTTTATTTTTTGCCTAATGCCAAATGACACCACCAGGCTGTGCTGTTGTTTGTTTACAGTTACTGCATTAGCTGTAATTTTAAGAGTCTGCATTCACTCTATTTGACCTTAAGTTTTTGGACATCTTGACATCACACCCGTGTGTAGTTCCTCCCTAAACTGTTGCTACAAAGCTGGAAACACACAAATGTTTTTGTATGCTGTAGCATTACAATTTCTCTTCATGGGAGGCTCCAACCGCTTCCTGTACGACAATGCCCCTACAAACAAAACTACCTCCATGAAGACATTTTGTGTTAAGTTTGGAGTGGAAGAACTCAAATGGCCTTCGCAGAGCCCTGATCATCTAGTGGAAATCCTCCTCTGAAGATTGGAGCTTATTATAACCGCAAAACGGGACTAAATCTGGAATAGGATGGTGAAATATCCACAAACATTTGGCCAGATAGTGTATTATGACAATGTTTTGGGGCCACTGTTTAAAAAATAAAAATATAAGATTTAGAGATGATGAGAGTGCTAATCATAATTAACGTTCTTTACTGTTTCTTGTGTTGAGCTTCAGTGCATTATGTCATATAGACTCATACGTAGTAAACGTAAGCCTTATGGTGAGTCCATATGCCAAAAAACACAAAGTCCTGTACTGATTGTGCTGGGGTTGCTGCTATTATGCCACAGACGATTTCGAACGCAATTTCTATCACAGGCTTTTCAAAGTTCTAATGCAGTTAATAATACATTTTTACGTCACTAGTTATGTTCAAATGACAAAAGTTCAACATTCCAATTGAAAATATAACGTTTCGTACGTTCTTCACTGAATATTTACAATTATTTTAATCACAGTAGCATAAAATTAAGTAGGAAAATATGTGAATACACAAAAAAGTAAAAAAAATCCCTTAAATGATGTGCAATCTACATTATGCAATTTAAATGAAAATTACTTAAATTAATGGGTGTGTGTGTATATATATTGGGATCACTTGCATATTTCAGCTTGATTTCAGCTACGGAGGAAGACTCCATCAGCCAGCCCATCTTGTGGGAGATGCTCCAGGAAGCATGGGGTGAAATCTCATCAGATTATCTTGAATTGACAGCTAGAATGCCCAGGTTGTAATTGCTGCAAAAGGTGGTTTTTTGATGAAGGTAAAGTTTGAAGAAAACATTCATCATTTCCATCAAAAATATTATTTCACAAACTCATTATGTCCTGTTCTTTTGCTAGATTTTCTATTCAGACTAATTTCATGTGTGTTTCCTTGGAAAACAATAACATTTTTGAGTGATCCCAAACTTTTGAGCAGTAGTATATAAGTATATAATATATATAATTGTCTTTTGCTTTTAAACACAATCTGACTTCCCAAGATACACACACATCTATTCTGCATGTGTGCTTAAAAATGCCTTAGGCTGGGTGCTGTATTTATGTCTATACTGCTCCACTTCTGCAGCAGCACACACTTTAAGACAGAATCTAAAAATACACCTGACCTCGTGCCAGAAAACCACAAGCTACCTGCCTACCTAGGATTTAGGTTACATTCCTGCATGCAAACACACACACACACACACACACACACACACACACACACACACACACACACACACACACACACACACACACACACACACACACACAAATCACAGGCCATTTTAATTCGTAATGAAGCATTTTCAGATTAGAAATGACTACTACGGAAGTTCTTGCTATTAAGTTTATTCATTCAACATTTCACAATACAAATACTTAAAAATTAGGCATACTGTTATAAATAGCTGGCTGCAAATAATTAAGACGTTGGACTCAACTACAACAGCACACTGACTAACCTGACTATAAAACAATGATTTCTTTCCCACAATTCCATATGGTGATAAAATATATAAAAAAAAAAAAAAAAAAGAGAAAGAAAATCTAAACTTATAAATGGCATAGCAAAAAATTAGACCTCTTATAAAAATCTATTGATAAATACAACCTTCTGATAGTTATAAACTATGTCAATTTAAATTAGCAGTTACACCAAGAATATTCTGATACTTTTCTTATCTTTTTTTTTTCTGTAGACATGATGCACAATATTGTGATTAATAAAACTTGAAATTCTAATAAGTGTACAGGTTTTTTTTTTTTTTTTTTTACCAATCGCTAGTTACGTTCGAATGACAAAAGTTCAACATTCCAATTGAAAATATAACGTTTCGTACGTTCTTCACTGAATATTTACAATTATTTTAAATCACAGTAGCATAAAATTAAGTAGGAAAATATGTGAATACACAAAAAAGTAAAAAATAACTTTTTTTTGTTTTGTTTGTTTGTTTTTTTTTTACACATATTAGTGGCATTTTAGTACAAATCAGAGAATGAAGAAAATGTTATCATGAGAAGAGGTGGGTCTGTGAGCAACTGAAGAAATACACTGCAGAGATTGGTTTTGGAAAGTCAACCATATTGCACATAATTTGAGGTTATTTTGCAAGATATATCACATTCAAGTCTCAGAGGCCCGAATCACCGTGGGCTTTATGAAATAAGAAGGAAAAAAAAAAATAATTATTTTTCTTGAGGTCTGGGATTCTGAATGTTGGAGTATATTGGAGAAAGCTTATACTGTAGTTCACCCATCTTGAGAACAAGAAAGCTATAATTCAGGTGAGGTTGGAAGAAGTTACATAAAACATAATTGTAATTTTACTGAAGCCATATCATACCATATTAGCTTAAATTTAGCTCATGCATATTAATATACATATATTTAGCCTCTCTTGCATTCGGGTTTATACTTATTATAATGTATATACACTACCAGTCAAAAGTCTGCACACAATTTTTCCCATTCGTCTTGAAAACATTTTGATTAAAAATAAATAAATAAATAAATAAATAAATCACAGTTGAAAATAGTTTTTGAGACAAGTGTAAGTGATAAAGTTCTAACCTTTTAAAATTCTAACACCAAAAAGTATTTCCCAGCTTCGGAGAAGAAGTGAGGACCTTGGCTCGTAAAAAGTTGGTTAAAAAAATGCCAAGGGTGTGTAAGATCAGGAACAGCGTGTAGGAATTTAAAATATAAAATGGTTTTGATTTGTTTTAAAAGTTATTTCATAATGTTAATAATAATAATAATAATAATAATAATAATAATAATAATAATAATAATAATGTTCTTCTTATTATTTGAAAATAGTCCAAAATAGTATACAATAGTAGTAAGTATGTCTCCACTTTTGACAGGTAGTGTACAAGTACACTTATATATATATATATATACTTCTATAGTGATAAGCATTGATATTTCACTATGGAACATTCCTAATTGTGGTACAAAGTACAGTCTATCATAAACCTTATTTACATTGCTCATAATTTTATTTCCACGATCACTAAGGAGGAATGTAAGATTTCCATTATCGATAGCAGGTTGGTGATTTATATAGTTCTA
Organism: Hemibagrus wyckioides; assembly: GCF_019097595.1. Lineage (NCBI taxonomy): Eukaryota > Metazoa > Chordata > Actinopteri > Siluriformes > Bagridae > Hemibagrus > Hemibagrus wyckioides. Next base: position 18,003,876 of record NC_080723.1, read on the forward strand.
AAAGATTTCCTCCTTTTTTTTTTTTTAATATGTCAACATTTACTCCTGTGATTATATTTAGAAAAAGCTTAATTGAAAATGATTAATGCCTTATTTATTTATTTTTCTTAATTCTTGCCTTATTTCCAGGTGTCTCCATAACAAAAGGTACGAAATCTATACCCAACAATTGAGGAAAATAAAAAGAAATGAGGTATTGCAAAAAGACATTTTGTTTGTGGAAAAAAAAGAAAAAAAAGAAGAGAAAGTGCCTAAATGACTTGGAAAAACAAAAACGAAACAATATATAGAAAAAGTAGTGCATATGTTTATGTTAATGAGAAAATAACCATCTAGAAAACACAGTACAAAAATTAGCAAACCATGTATAAAACAATATCGGTTTCTCTGTGACAGAAAAGTCTTCAAAACGCGTTCAGCTACTACACTGCTCAATTAGAACGGCAAAAAGTCTTGGGGGAAATAAAACATGCAATAAAGCACTATCAACACACCACATGGTAATTCTCATTAGCACTACAATATTTGCACAAATTCCCTGACAAGTGAGCAATGTTACCGCTGTTACCATCACAAGCATTATTATTCTAAAGTAATCTTATTAGATGTGTGGTTTTCTTTTTAAGTCACATGACATGAATACTAGTCTGCCCTACTTGCTTTGCACAACAGTAATTTCAGGGAGGTGAAGACATTTGTTATCTCTAAGGCTTATCTTTGGTCAGTCTGACCTGCGGAACAGGCGCACACGAGAGTGCGCTTACTCCTTGAGATCTTTAGACGTATACTGAGCCCATCATGTGAGTATAATCCAAGATGATGTTAAAGTGATTGCAAGTGCCTGCAGTGAGCGAAAATTAATATGCATATTTATGTAGACTATTAGCAGTATGCCTGCCTCAGTGGCCAACGCAATTCCACTTAAACATGCCAGTGATGCTCAAACAGCCTTTTAAAAACCTGCATCTTGTTAGTTTTACAGTAGGTTTGGTCTCTTGCTAGTAAGGTCCGAGTGTTTCTTGCTAGAATAGTTACTACGTGTTTATTTGTGCAACTATTTGAGCTTGCGGTCTCAAAACTAGTCAACACCATATTTAATTTTTTCTTTTTTTTCTTTTTTACAGTGAAATGTGCACCTTTTATGATCCTGCCTTTTTTCCCCTCTACCCAGTCAACTACGTTTTAAAGTGTAGTCCTGCCCACGTTCCTAATGCGACCCATCACAACAAAAAGGCAAGGTCTCAACAGTAGTATGATAAAAAGTAAAACAGCAGTTTAGAGGCATCACTCTAAACACCTATATCGACTACTTCTAAAGCATTCAAGTTTTTCATGCACACCAAATTAAGACGTTCATTAAATTAAAACTTCATTAATCTAGGTTAGCCGGACCGCAAATGCAGCCAATATCGGGTGATTTCCAGGTCAACTTGTGTATGCAGGTTCCAGGTGACCTCTCGCTTCCTCCATGTTGAACGTCAACGACACATAAAGAAATAATTGCTGAATATCTTAAAATGTATGGTGACATAAAATGTAGATAATGGAACTATAGGAATATAGATCCTATATTCCTGGTATATCGCATTCCAGGTTTCTAGTGTATTTCTCTCTAACTAGATAGCATTTATTAGCTACGTTCTCTCAGTTGTACGGAAATCATTATGCTAAGCGTATCACCATGGCTATATGGTGGTGAAAGGATAAAATTTGATCAGGGAAAATGTAAGCTTGACTCTGTTTCATAATAACTAGTCTGACTGATAGATATATGATATGTTCATTCCTTAGTTTAAACTTTGGCCCTGTTGGTCATAAAGTCAACACACACCAAAGAAAATCATCGTTCTTGGATGCGATTCATCAGTTTAGGTGTCTGTATAAATATCTGCCAGTGATTAGCAGAGTACCAATGTATAGCAGCCATTTATTGCTGCATGCAGTGTTTTCTGTTTTTATACATGTTAATATTGTGACCTCAAAAATCGGCATCTACACTGCATGAGAATCATTTAAGATCTTTTGCATGCTTGATTCAACAATAAGGAATCAATTGGTCAGTCATTCAGTCAGTTAGGGATATTTACTATTCTTGGCCCACCTATTTGGCGGTCCGGCGCAAACAAAAAAAAAGAAAAGAAAAAAAAAATTACACTTCTTTTTTATCGTCATTATTTCCAAAAATTAAAAACTTATAATAAATTAAATTTATTATAAGAAATCTAAATAAAAAGAATGTAACAAAAAAAGGAAAAGTGCATGTATGCTAGGTCAGTCATCCTGTGTGCTGGGTCAGTTCCAGCGGAAGGAGATATGGCGAGGCCGGTCTCCTCCCTCCTTCACCAAGGGCTTGTGGAACTCTCGCCCTGCACGCGAATGTATGGCTGCCCAGCAGTATTCACAGTAGTACTGCAGACAGGTGACATTGGCACAGAAGAAGGGTGCAAACTTGCCCCCACAGCGTGTGCCCTGGCACTCATCACACAGCTGGTCATCCAGGACATATGGCTTCACTTCCACCTGGAGAGCGAGAAAGATCATAAGCACAAAAAAAAAAGGAATAAAGGATGGCGAATCATGATTGATTCTGAACAATATATACGATTTAGCTTACAGGCACCGGTGCCACCAAGAGGGCCATGTCTGCTAGCATTAAACTATACTCAACACCCCAAATACCTCACCCGAGAATGAGATAAAAATAGCATACTGCTTGAAATTCTACTGAAAAAGCATCATCTTTAAAACGTTTAATTAAAGTTAAAATTGTTCGGTTGTCAATTATGCTCTGTGACTGTATTATTCAAAACTGAAACAGCGGCCACTGATCATTCTGATATGAGCCACAATAGGCATATTCATATTTAAATGCCAGGAAGACAAACAGGTATTTTAATGTCAGTTGGCTCATGTATTGTATAATCTGACACACCACTGACTTTTTCACAAAACAACATTCCACCTGTTAGTGTCTTTGCATTCACGTTTCGTAAAACAGCATGGCCTACTGAAATATAGCCAAAACACTGACACTACTGTTTATCTATACATGTAGTTTAGTGGTCATTTTTAAGGTTGTACATTTGGTATGCTGCTGTGAAATAATATACCTACAATTTGTGGTCTATCAGGTGTTTTTAGGATTTAAGAATATTGTGCAATGTTTGCCTTCCACATGAGTAACACAAATGGCATTAGGTATTATAAGTTTCTGTCTGGTTTAAGAACTAATAGCTGATCATATTAATGTCATTTAATACTACTACTACTGACCTAATTTATATCCGCTATAAATTATTTCTTGCACTACCACTGGTTAGGTTAAATAGTGTGTGATATTCATGTATTTACAAACAATCTTCGCAATCAATTATAGCTCCCAGTTTGTGAAGGCCTGACTGGGCAGCTTCTTCTTTAATCAACATGAGGTCATTGTAACGCCACGCTGTAGCTGGTCTAGTCCGGTTTTCTCCAATTTCCAATGTTGATTATGGTGCTGGAACTGTAATTGCATCTTTCCAGCCTGGTGTGGGCCATGAAGCTTTGTGATTGGTCGTGTGGGCCATGAGCTTTAAAATGCTGAGCTGGAACCTCTGATCTAGTCGTTTGCTTCTCAGCTGCTGCCGCCCACCTCCCCCACCCCATTGTGTGCCCTTACGAACCCGTTTATCAATTTCGCCATGCTGCAGCTGCACAAATCGAGCGCTGATAGCAGCGATGTAGCTCTGCTGGTTGGAGAAGGCCACGCGTCCGGCTCCCTTAGGATATTTCAGCTCAGGGTCAGTGTCAATGCCAGCATAACACACCCCTCCATAGAGCCTGTCCATAATCATCGCCAGCTCCACTGCCACAGACCACAGAGAAAAACACACACACACACACACACACACACACAGTGTAGTGTCAGCATTGCAGCGACTGCAGCACTGCAGTATAAAAACCTTGCGTCTTAACACTGCATGTCTTAGCATACGAAAAACAGTGGAAAATGAATCCTACATAAACAAAGAAACAAACCAAAAAAAATCCTGTGACTTTGACCCAGTTTGGATAAAATTCCAAAATCTTATCAGTTCACCTCCTAGATACACAGATAATTTCCAACATTCAACTAGTCTTTCTTGACATATTAAACAGACAACCTGAAAACAAGGAGGACGATCTGAGGAGAGAAAACCACAGCTCAAAGCCTTACTGTGTCGTATAATTACTCGACAAGTCAGCCTTGTGTTGAAATCAACTACATGATCGAAAAGCATGCTACTTGGACACATTAGACTAATTAACCCCAAATGTTAATAAAGTCAACAAGATAGCAAAGCCTACATTAATGCCATCTGGTAGCTCTAACATTCTATAAACAAGACCATGCTTTTTTCCACATCAGCCATTTTCACCTTGAATATTCCTTTAAGGCATATTCTTTTAATTATGGTGATAATTATTCAGCTGCCTGTGTATGGAGTAAACATACACCATATGGCCGACTTACCAAACACACACTCATCAAAGTCGCATAGAAACAAGTCCATATTATACAGAATGATGTACAATTAAATTTCTGTCCGATTCATGAATCTGTCCTATGACATCAAAACAAGCGATGAATTGAGCACAGTTAATAAATCAGCTAGCCCACTAGTCCCTTATTTATATCATCTGCATATGGGACACCCAGGTTTACTCTCAAAAATAGAGAACAGGAACGAAGGAGATGTGAACAGTTGACCATCACACCCACATTTGGTTTAGAACATACAGATTTGGTCCTCCTTTGCTGCATTAGTAAAGTCAGGCACTGATGTTGGGTGAGGAGACTTTGACCGCAAGTGACTTTCCCATTTATCCCAAAGATTTTCAGTGGGGTTGAGTCAGAGACAGGGATCTGTGCAGGACACTCGAGTTCTTCCACTCCAACCTTGACAAACCATGTCTTCATGGAGCTCATTTTGTACACTGAGGCAATGTCATGCTGGAACAGGTGTGAGCCTCTAAGTTCCAGTGAAAAGAAAATGTAATGTTTCAGCATACAAAGGCATTCTAGATGATTTGTATGTGTCCATCTTAATGGCAACAGTTTCGGGAAGGCTCCGATATATGTGTGATGGTCAGATGTTCACAAACATATAGAGTGCATCTAAATTAAATTAAACACATCCTTATTTAAAGCATTCAGCAGTGTACAGTCAGTTCCAGGTTTTAAAAAATGAACAGAAGAGAAACACATTTCAGTAAATCTGAATACAAGTCTGGCTTTCACACCATATCTAACGATTATGTCTTCATACCCCGAGCTCCATACCTGCTCGAAGAGGTCGAGGCACTCCTCCAACAAAGATGGTTTTCCTGGGGTCCAGAGGCTGAGAGCCATCCATCACAAAATCACTGTCGTTCAGATTCCATGGACGGATTTGAACCTAATAATACACAGCAATATTCTTGGCCTCGGCTGTAAATGACCTATTTTTGTTTTGATATAAATAGAGATGCACTGATAGCTAATCTCAGGTGACTAATGTGCTTAGAAAATGCACTTAGCTAACATTATAAAGCATGAACCTAGTATCATATGTGCATAAATGTGCACGTATGCACTCTTCATGGCCACTTAATAAACTGAGGAAACATAAAAAGAGCTGAAAAATATACCTTGATGCTCCTGATGCCCTGACTGAGAAGGTCAATGCTAAGCAGGTTACTGTATCAACCAATAACATACATTTGTCTGAAACAAGGGTATTGATTCATACCTAATTATAATGCATTCTGACACCATCACAGAGGTGGTGTGAATTTTAGATTATAGACAAATGAAGGACTGAATTCTAAGTCCGGACCAGAATTCTTAAATGCTAGAAAACTAGCAAATACTAAAACATGACAAAAGGTTACATAACCCATTTCATATAAAAACCCCTGAATTTTATAGCTCATAAGGCTTTTTAAAAACCTGTAAGGAGCCCGTCATTGTGAATTTTGGCATTGCAACACGGCTCCACTGACCCATATGCTGTGCAAATGGAGCACTGTGTATACAGAAGTCCAGAGTTGCTCTGCAGGTTTATATTTAACTGCACCTACTTTGAGAGCAGTGTTGCAAAGTGGCCACTGCCTCTTTTCATGAATCGTGTAGAAGGTTAAAAATACTCTCTGAGATGGAGTGGATATGCAGGCTGTTGGCTCTTACAGGCTTATCTTTGATGGTAGGGCTCGACACACACAGGTAGAGTTTCCCTTCCTCCTCCATGCAGGCATCGATTAGTGCCTGGACTGAGCTCTCCTCTTGAAATAGTAGAAATGCATAACCTGGGAAAAGAGGACATGGTATTCAAAATAGAGGACTAGCGGCTTCTATAGTTTATGATAAAAATATGTTGATATTTTAGTATTAACCTTTCCGTAGTGATACGGTCTGCATAACAGGCTAAACACGTATCCCCAGTGTGGATTACTTACAGTGCTTGGACCTAATAACCCAGGTCAGTAGGCCTTTTTAATTAGAGCATTCACCTTAATGAGCTTCTGCTCTATAAGGAAAATGACAGACTTAAGAACTACGATAGATCACTGACCTGTTTAAATTACAACCAACGTCTGACTATAATAGCTTGTGTCTTATACAAACTTTGTCCAGGGATAGAAAAGCAAGATTTAGCATTTATAAATTATGAGAAACTCTATGAATGCATATCACTATCATGTGAATACTGTATATTAATGAACGGGGCTTAGTTTGGAATGGGAATTGGGATCTATGTTGCTATAGACAAGATAATGAATGCATGCGACTGCGTGGTTTACATTAACATTTACTCTAAAAGGTGCTCATCTTATGAGGATTTGATGATGTATTCACCAATATGGGCAGGGTCAGACAGAACATGTACAAGTTTTACCTTTGGGTGGAAAGTAGGACTTGCTCTCTGCTTTGTGAGGCCAATCCACAAACAAGTGTCCAAACCGACGGAAACTAGCAGTGATTTCATCTAAAACAAGACATTAACATCATTACCAACAATACTATTGTTTGCATATTTGCATCACATTTCTGTTTATCAGGAGCTTTAGAAGCATTTCCACTGGAGGTACTAGGGATGATTTTAATTCCACTGCTGTATGTTAAAGAAAACGTTTAGTTTCTGCACAAATTGCATACTTTTCTAAGGGAAAAAAAATACGAAAGCTAGTTTTATATCAAACACAGCACAGCACAGCAATGCAGAAGGACCCTGCAGTGCTTTTGTCATTCTTTTAGTGAAGAGTCACAAAGTAAAGCAGTAAACACAAGTTCAATCTCATCTACTTCCATGTTCACTCTGCTGCTGTAATTCTGGTGTTCACAGCTTGCATAATTATTGCAAAATTCAGTAACAGTAACAATCTGGGTTACTGCAGTGCAGCGGAAACACAAAACAGGAACTCCTCCATGAACTGTAGTTCTTATTCAGGAGAGTATTTGGAACCTTGGCGGAAACATGCATATTAAATGCATAGTAACAGAATAAAAAGCAGCAAATACACCATCCATATCACTGTTTAAAGTGGCAACATGCCTGAGTGCAGATGCTGATGCACAATGACCAAGAGTTTAAGTTACTGGTTGTAATTTTAGATTACCTTCATCTATATCAGGAGGTAGTCCACCAACAAACACTTTGCGAGAGTATCGCTCGATACGCTCGCCGTTCTGATGAGGAAAGCAGTGTGTGGAACCCAGACCACCAAGACTCTGCTCAGATCTCTCATCATCCCCAAAACTGCGCTCGTCCTCCATGGGGAACAGGGACGAAGGACCTAGCACACACATGTACATGCTATTATCGTCATTCAGTGGTTCAATGGTAAAAGACAAAAGCATAAAAGCAGTTCGGATGGGTAACAGACATTTCAAGCTGAGCATACACATATGGTCAAAGACCTGAAGCCAAACCAATCACAAATACTCCATGCAACATTTACCTCGTCGTCTTCCATAATTCCTTGCTGCATGCAAAGTAGGACAAAATAGGTTTCAGAATAGAGATCACTCAGGGAAGTCTAATAATGCGTGGAAAGCGCACAGTAAAGGGAAACTTTGAGAAATATTACATACCATTCCCAGAGAGAGAGCCTTCTTCAGGTGGATGGGAAAAGCCAAAGCGACCTACAGGAAAACCGAACACAGCCTATAAACATCCTATGGGCCAACATAGAAAATTAGTTAAATATTGGTCTGCAGGAGCTGCATTTGTTCTATATACTTAATACAAATTGAAAATCAAAGTGCAGTGGAACCTCGACATATGAATGCCCTCCGTTATGAATTTTCGTCTTAAGAATTGAAATTGAAAAAAGCTAAGTTGCGCGTACATCCGAGAGTCGTTCAAAACTTGTTTGCGTCAGTGGAGAGCCAAGCGAAGCCAACTGAAGTGAGTTTATGAATTTTACAGAATTTTTTTCAGTCAGCAAAAGCTGTTCGGAAAGAGTCAACCCACAAGACCAACACTGCCCTCGGCATGTGCTCAAAAGCTATGGGAATATTCACTAGTTTTTTCTTGACAGATTGGTGGCCTGGGTGGTCTTTTTAACCCAAGCTTGGTGGCCCGACTTCCTGTGAGGACCCTTGACATGGGATGTTTGGCTTGGGTCAGCCATCCAGTTTACATATGCTTTGTATTGGTGATATAGGAAATGTTTTTGGGTAGCGGGAATGGATTATCTGCATTTATATCATTTCGCAATACAAACGTTCGCCTTAAGAACTCGCCTCCAGAACAAATTAACTTTGTTTGCTGAGGTTCCACTGTATTTGGAAGTGCTTTATGTTTCATATTATGTCGCTGATGGTCAAAATCAGTACATTCATACTAGCGAGTGGCAAGTCGCTTAAAGTGTGTCTTCTGTGAGCATTTGTCATTTTAATTTCCTTTTTATTATGTGAATTAATTTCCAATAAATTCTGTCCAAATGTGATGCCAGTGCCAGATCTTGGCAGACGTTTTGTGCTGTGGCTTCTTTCACTCAACAGACTCATCTCCCTGATTCATCTTAATGCTCAACTCCTTCAGCATCTGGAACTTTCCATAGCTGCAAGACATCACTTCTCACAGCTGTGGATAATTTCACCTGAACAATGCAGACCTAAGAATAAAGATTGTCCTACGCTCAGGTCTCCTATTTACAATATGATCACACCAAACATTCATTAACACATTTAGTACTGTTTGACTGTATATTGTAATGATGTACAGTCTAATCCCGCTATCTTGTGTAATATTTACATTCAATAGGCTAGGTTACAAACGTATTTGTCATGTAATTCTGTTGGAATATTGTCTTGGAATAAGTTTATTATCAGTGGTAAAAGAATTTCAAGTCAGCATCATGTCATATTAGTGATATCAAATTTATATTCAGTAAATTCTGTCAAATTAAGAATGTTTTGCTATGTAGCTATGTAATAAGCATCATGCTGGGGTCTTGGGTAAATGTGTCCTTCATTCTTTAGTGTTGCTTTAATGCTGTATTGGTTGCAATTTCTGAGGAAATAGAGGATTGGAAAGAACAGTTTCTGATTTAATGGAAGCTACAGTGGTAGCTTTTTCAGAACGTGTGAATATTAAAACATTTCACATCTGTATAATCAATGAGATGTAACATGTATTTAGTCCAGCGTCCAATGTTTGTTGGAGAGAAAAATCTGATTAATTTAAAAAATTTGTTAAATACATTTCATTTAATTTACCAAACTAATAAAAAAAAACCTTCATTGTCAAGTTGACTTGACGTTATGAATGGCCATAAAGAATAAGGTAAACTTGTTTTAATGCTGAAAGGCATTAGGATTTCATATCTCAAAACCTGCCACAGCTGTGGCCTCAAGGTCTCCCACAGATACCCTTGTTGGAAAATACAACTCTTATCATGTCCTGATACCACTGAAGTGAATAAATACTCCATTTAGAGTGTGACTTTGATGTACTGTGTTATTGTTGTAGGGTTGAGCTTTGCTCAGATTAAAACCCTTGTCAGAAAAGCTTGTCATGGGGGAATTTTTGTAATCCTGCCACCTGTCATGTTTCAAAGTCGAAGCAGATTCACTGCTAAATATTTGCTTTTATATCAAATGACTGAACACTGTGACAGATAATATGTCCAGAATCAATCAGTATATCAAGTCAGCTGGATTACATCCACATTTTCACTGCTGCTGTCAGTAAAGCAGAAATGCTAAACACTTACTATATATCCAGAGCAGAAGGGAATCATTTGAATGCTCAAATATTTATTCATAACGTTAGGATGAAATTTTAGCTCCTATATAAGTGCAACACATACAAAATGAAATAATGGTTTATCCACTGAATGTTATACACTATATGTTGAAACTGAAAGCCATTTTGGAATCGCCCAAAAGATCACCTATAAAAACAGTGTCATATATCCTAAAGCCCCAAACTCAACTGTGTTCTGACACCTTTCCATAGTCATCATTCCCTTTTTCAGCAAACTGTTCTACAGTAGCTTTTCTGTGGGATGGGACAATACGGGCTAGCCTTTGCTCCCCACATGAATTAATGAGCCTTGGGTGTCCATGACCCTGTACCCAGTCCTTCCTTGGACCACTTTTGACATTTGACACACAAGACATTTACGTTTCTTAACCATTGAGGGTTAAGGGTCTTGCTCAGGAGCTTAGCATTGGCAGCTTCGTGGACCTGGGAGTGGGAGTTGAACTTACCTAACCCTAACCCTAACCCTTCTGATCAGTAATCCAATGCTAAATACTAAGCTAACACATCTACCTAAGACCTCCTGTTTTGGAGATGCTCTGACCCAGTCATCTAACCATCACAATTTGGCTCTTGGAAAAAAAAAAATTCACTCAGATTCTTACATTTGCCCATTTTTCCTGCACCCAACAAATCAACCACGATGTTCACTTGCTGCCTAAAGTATCCCAAACCCCTCCGACAGATGCCATTGTAATGGGATAATCAAGGTTATTCATAGCACTTGTAAATAGTTTTAATGTTATGGCCGAAATAAAGTATAGTACAGCATACTGCAGTATAGTATATTTTATTGCACAGTGTTTGAGATATTCTGTTTGAGTGCTTACAAAAGAAGCAAAAATATATATTGGTGTTATTTCATATGCACAGTATACATTTACAGCATTCCCCATGTGCACTATTATTACATTTTTGCCTTTACTGGATATATTCTAAAACATACAAACATACTCATTCTACATATGACTACCAAGATAACTGAATTGATAATTTGACATGAACTTGGATACATCGGTGCTTCAAAGCTGCTTTCAAAGACTTATTAGCAAGACCACACGAACAAGTCCATAAGCTCAAGCATACACAGAAGCAGGCTAACTCACAAGTTATGTTCCCATGTGGCCTAATAACTCATTATTAATCTGACTGATCGGAATAAAAAAAACCTTTATGCCTTATTGTCCTTATTGTCTACAGACTGCAGACTTTATGCAAGCTTAGATTTAAAATGGCAAATTACATATGGCCATGACTTATTACTGAATATAAATCACAAGCTTACAAAAAAACAGTCTTGGAATTGCTATTATAAGATCTATCGATCTATCTGTCTGTCTGTCTGTGTATCTATCTGCTCTTATCTAAAGAATAAAGTACCTTGTTGTCTTTATATTTCTAAATTAATTGTTGTGGATGGATATTGCCATTCTGAACACAAGTGCTCCCCCCAAAGACACACCCCAAAGTGCTAGTGCAAGGTAAATATTTAGTAAACGCATAAAAATATGTGTAAATTGACAGGTAAATTGATCAGTATACATAAAGACAGCTCTTTTGTCTTTTCTAATAAGACATTTCTGTTTTTTCACCCATTTATAGTCTGGGCTCTGAGCAAGTATTTTATTAACCGCTGTCTGAATATAACTACTCAAACTCAACTATTACAAAACGCAAATATTACAATAAATTAGTGTGATTTAAATATCACATGACTCAATGACACTCCACTTCAAAATGCTACTCAGGTCAAGGGGAAACCAATGTAGTACGACAAACATCGAGCATGTCAAAATGAAACAAAAACTAACTTCTAACTAGAACATCCTCTGGCTTTCCAGGATTGGTGTGTATTATTTCCTTCAAAAATTCAGCATCAATGTAATTTTTATATAATTTTCTTTCCTCCAACAAAATATCCACAGCATCCGTTTCCGATGCACCAGTAACAGGGCAAGTTTTTTTTTTTTTTTTTAAAGATGGCAGCACATTACATACCTTTCAAAGAATCCTGCTCAGCTCTCATAATGTCAATCAGTGAGTTCTCCAGAGAGTGCATGCTGAAGCCATCAAAGGACTGACTGCGCTCCTGTAAAGAACCCAGGAAGAACTGTTAGTAATCTTTAGAGCTTGAGATCCCCCTTTATCTGTTCAGTTTCATACCCAAGCACCTCTGCACTGAGGGATATGCACTGAGACACCTGTTTGTATTCGGTCGTGTGGTAAAGATGCCATGAAAAGAACACAAATTAAATTTGTTTTCTACACAAAGAAAAGAAATAATACAAAGTACATTATACATTAATGAAATAAACATTGATTAAAATAATAATAAAGTACAGTAAGAAAAAAAAATGATGGTGATTAAAAGGAAATTAGAAACAAGGAAATTGAAATTTATGTAAATAAAAAAGGAGATAAAAATGAAAGGAAAAATCAGGCCAAATGAGGATTATACACATGGAGTTTAGGATATTAGTCTGGAGCTCAGATAACCTATAAAATGCCCTACGGACTGAAGATGCAGAGTTTTTGTAGGTTTGTGAATAATTTGTTATTTTTATTTTTTAACAGTAATGCCAATGAGTATTACAGTACGGTTTCCAGTCACTGTCCACACATATTTGTCCGTGCACCGACACTGACTTGCAGTAACCCATAAACCTGATCTACCCTGAGCACTGCAATGCAATGGAAGATCTTTAAATACTTAAACAGGTCAGCCCGAGAACCTACTGCTAGGTTGTCTTGGAGAAGTGTTGTGATGCGATAAAAAAAAAGAAATAATCCTCAAGCTGTGATGGATTGTACAGAGCTATGAAGCAGGGCAATGCATGACAGATAACTATCATTTTGTACAATAAAGCTGCTATGAAGAAGTAAACGCCTATTTGGCATGACACACAAAAATTGGCTCCAAAATGACAGAAGCAGTCAAAATGTTATGTCAGGGTTAGCTGTGGGTTTAATGAAACGTCAAACAATTTAAAAATCAGCTTTCAGTGTCATTTCTATAGTCGATCCCAGAAATATTACCACCCTTCATGAAAAGTGAGCATATGTAAAATACAATACAAAGTTGAAGATGCTGTTTACTGATTAACACAACTTTTCTTAAACAGTTTTTTTGGTAACATGCTTGGTTCAAACCTATTGCCGACTATTAGGTGTAACATTCCCATTGATAGCAACTTCCTAACACAGCTAGAGACACTATTAGAGGATCTTGGGCCCTTCTCTATCTAGAACATGTCAAGATTTTTTAATAAATTTTCCAATTGTTCATGTGTACGTTCCTTTCCAGTTGTTTTCAATAGGATTCAAATCCAGATAATAAGATGGGACACCAATTTTATTGCATTTTATGGTGACCATCCTGTTGAAAAATTCATCTACAGCCAAGTTTAAATCTACTGGAAGAGGCAACCAGGTTTAGGGCTGAAATATTCTACTTAGCGTAATTCATAATGCCGTCAATCTTCAGAGTATTTGAACCACCAGCCACAAAACAGTCCCAATGCATCAATACGATGCACCATCATATCTCAGAGTGGGCATCAAGTACTTTTCCTTGTATGGAAACTTCTTTTTCTCCTCCAAACAGGCTGATGATCTAAAGATTAGACCCAAACCTCAGACCACAACATATAAGGACAGTTGTAATACCAATGACATCTTGAAATCTTGAGGTTTTATGTAGTTCATATGCCACATTTTGTTCGTTTATTTTTTCTCAGAAAGAAAGCTTCCAAAAAGCTGGGTGTTCTAGAGGTGGCATAAAATTGTTGCTTTAAAAAATTGACAACCCAAAGAGTCAAATAAATGCTGTGGTTCTTGAACCTTTATATTTGGATTCTTTCGCTTACAAATTTATACTCTAGGGAAGCAAAATGTCAAAGGCAATCAAATAATTCCTGAATGTTTGAAATGTTATTGGATATCCTATACAGACTTTTAGATTTAGATTATTTTTGTTAAAGGAAAAGTCTGAAAACGTGAACTGTAATGCTTATTTTACATTGATTTGCTCATTTTCATGAAGACTACCAAGAATTCTGGAGTCAACCATAGCTAGCATGGCATGTCATGTTATACCGTAGTGTACAGAAGGAAGTATTGGAGGAGACGTCTAATTACCTGATGATGTGCTCAATCTAAGGGTGTAGCCATCATACATAATAGGTAATAACACACAGCTTAAAAATGTCAACAATGTTAATGTAGGTCCAAAGTGGAGCAATAAATACTGTGTATATTTTCACAAGACCAGCTAATGCCATGCAGTTCCTCATCGTTGTGAACTGTCTGCTAGTAGAACAGGCCTGGTCTAAAAGGGGGGGGGGCAAAAAAGCTTGCAGGCACAATACAAGCTCTGTTCTTGGAATTAGGCTAGAAGCTGTGCAGAGGGGAGGACTGACTAAGCATATGAAACAACAGTGTGTGTTTTCAAAGTCCCCACTGTTACCACTGGGTTCAAATGAGAACACCATCTAAGTAAACATAAACGGAGCATGCAACAGTAAATATTAACTAGCTAGTGGAAGTATATATATATATATATATATATATATATATATATATACACATATATACACACACACACACTTCCAATTTACACCAAGACATATTTAAATATATTTGTAGCAGTATCCTAAAACAAAATACTCAAACTCCATGTGTACAAATTATGTCACAGCTCCACTGTAGCACCCTGTCATTACAGCATGACAGGTGGTGGAAGAAGGACGACCGACCTTAGAGAAGTCCCTGGTGTTTTTCCCCTTCCTCAAGTCCAGAATTACAGATAATCATGCTGTCCTGAGCCATTAACAACACCAGACACCATTTATCTTCCTATTTCCATCTAGGTCCGCGTCATACAACCCATCCTCTGACACTGACTCACTCAACTGTGTCTTTTTATATCAGCGACACACACCACTTGGAGAAGTACAATGGCAGAGGCACATTGCACATCTGGGATGTACTCTAACACATCCATCAAACCAGGCCTCAGGAGTGCCTACTAGTCAAAGCAGGTGTGGATGGCAAACAGCGATGAACATACGCTGACACAATGTGCTTTCATGTATCATGTGACTGGGTGTCAGAGGTATTTTAGTTAATTTAGTTGGGGAAAATTCATTTCATAAGCTTTCTCACTGACAGATTCTCTATAATCCCACTCAATTTGTCACTCACAGCCCAGGCCCAGGCCTTTTTCCTCAAAAGAAACAAACAAAAGGTAAAGTAACCCACATACTCAAGGCCTCTTACCTGAAAAGGAAAGAAGCTGTCATTGCGGTTTATGCTATCCTCCATCCATGGCTTGGGGTTGAAGCTTGAGTTGTTACGGGCATACTTCTGTGAAGAAGCCTGGTTGTTTGGGAAGGATTTCTTCAGGGGTGAGATGGAGTTAATTGCAGTCATGCCTCCATTCAGGCCTCGCCTGTATTCTCGCCCCTGAGATCCTCCCCATCCTCCATAACCTCCACCTGGGCTCCATGAACTGGAGGAAAGGGTGGAGGATTGGCTCTGATAATTTCCCCATGGCGAAGGTGGTTTATTTAGGTTATTCCCCAAATGAGAGAGCTGGCTGAACGCAGCATTGCGG
Source organism: Hemibagrus wyckioides (assembly GCF_019097595.1). Taxonomy (NCBI): domain Eukaryota; kingdom Metazoa; phylum Chordata; class Actinopteri; order Siluriformes; family Bagridae; genus Hemibagrus; species Hemibagrus wyckioides. The sequence goes on from NC_080723.1 coordinate 18,019,761, forward strand.
TGGTTAAATGGAGGAGGGTGTGGGCTAGCAGGGGACCTGCGATTCTGCTGGTGCTGATTGTGAGGGTGCTGGAAGTGAGGAGGAGGAGGAGGAGGGTGGTGCTGGGATAGTGGTCCAATCTGATGGGAAAAACTTCCCCCAAACCCGGGACTTGCGTGATGAGAGAAGTTTTGGAACAGCAATGGAGGGGCAGCATTAGCAGTGGTGGCAGTTTGGCTAAAGAAACCCACCTCTTCCATCATGGCAGAAGGGTTGGCGGGAATAGCCGTGGACCAGCTGCTGAAGCCAGGCAAAGAGGAGCTGCTGGACTGCGCCAACGTCCCAATGCCAGTTGGTTCTTGGTAGTCAAACCCGGATAAGACAGGAGATTCAATCCGCAGACCTTCTTTTCCATTGCCATTCTCTACAGCCCCCTTGTCCAGCTGACCTTCTTCTGGCATGGAGTTTTCCAGTTCAGACATGATGTTCACTGTTTCTTGGTGGCCCTGAGGCGTCCGAGGTCGCTTTTCCTGTCCTTCTTGGTCTTCTTGTTGCTGCTGTTGGGCCTTGGATTTGTCAGACTCCAGTATCTCATCTTGCGTATTAGCATGGGCTGTTACAGCAGGGAAAAGCCAAGTCGAGCCTGCATTTCCACCACTGCTCGGGGTATTACTGTTTATAAAAGCAGGTGGGCTTGAAGGCTGGTGGACCGGATGCTGCAGGTGTGGGTGGATTCGGACCGGGAAAACTGCTTTGTTAGATGCGTTGTTTTTAACCAGGACTCCAAAACTGTAATCCCCCATTTAGGAAGCCTAATCCAGTATATGTTGGTTCCTTATTTTAAAAAATCCTTCTATTTCTTTGAATATCTTGGGAGAAAGGGGGGAAAAAGATGCTTTTAATCCATGCCAGAGACAATCAATTAATCCAGCATATTCATCCATTCATTCATTCATTCATTCCATCAATCCATCCATTTCATCATCCACACAACACAAAAACCTTTGGTTTTTTAAAAAAGCACTTGCCTGTAGAAAGCATCTGATCTGCTTCCTGATGTAATCATTAGAAAGAAACGCTCAATGCATTTGAGAAAACCTTTATCGACAGCAAATGTGCAGGAAGTAACGCGTTTGGAGGAAATTTCATCGACTGCATCGTTTTATGGTCCAGACCAGGACGTATCATTTAAACCGAAATGCACATATCGTGTTAAACGCTAACCGGGGTCCACCTTACAGCGAATGGATCATTGTAATGAAGATGATGATGTTGATGATGATGATGATGATGATAATAATAATAATAATAATAAAGGTGTGTTCAAAGCATTGCGATGCGATCCCGGTGTCGTGATATCAAATCAGAGAAAAGGAAATCGACCTACCGTTTTTTTTTTTTTATTCCTCCTTTTTTCGCCAGTGACCTCCTCGGTCTCGACCATTTAACTACAGGAAAATGCTGATGACGTTTCCCGTGTGTGTGCGCGCGCGCGTGTGTGTGTGCGCGTGTAAAAGAGAAAGAGAGAGAGAGAGAGAGAGAGAGAGAGAGGTAGTTTCCCTTCTGTCACAGCCACACAGACGGGTTTTCGGCCATCGGAGACTTCTCTGAAGGGCAACCGGTGAATGTCTGGCCACGTTTGCTAATATCCGGCGCTGAAATCTCGCTGATATGGTCGGTGTGAGAGCGCAGCCTGTGAAACAGCTCTCAGTGTTCGTGCTCTGGTTGCTTGACGACACAACGCATCATTTCAGTGAGCTACAACTGAGATAGAGGCTCTCAGAGCGCACACAATATGTGTATGCATGTGTGTGTGCGCGTGTGCGTGCGTGCGTGTGTCACTGCCGCTCCTCCACCCGATCATAATTTACACGTCTCACGCCTTCTGAGTCGGAGTATTGCTTCACTTTAACCACGCAATTAAATTATAATATTTCCCCGCGTTGCCTACACAGGCTATACGTTCATAACCTTACATCTGACAGCTGCACTTCCGGGTTTCGCCACGCCCCCGCTTATTCTAAGCCCCTCCCAACGTTAGTGCAATATTATTGACCTTAGCTCTAGCAGCTTCTGCTCAGAATCCGAAACTATAACACACACACACACACACACACACACACACACACAAACAAACAAAACAGAAGTGCTTTATTCTAGCCAAGGCTGTGGTTGAATCCTGAGAACACCCAGAAATACACCCTGGATAGGACACCACCAGTCCATTGCAGAGCACCAGACACACTCATTCACACATACGGGACATCTTGGCATAGGTAATCCACCTATCAATATACATTTTTAGGAGGTAATCAGAGAACCAGAAGGAAGTCTACACAGATATAGGGAGAACATGAAACTCTCATTAAGACAGTAACCTGAGCTCAGGATCAACCCTGTAACCCTGGAGCTATGAGGTGGCAGCACCACCCATTACACCACCCTGTTGCCCAATTCGAAAATAATTTGCTTGTTTTGCAAAACATTTGTATTAATATGCATAAAAAATCTATTTGGCAAAATCTTTCCTTGCAGAAAATAACTACTTTTTCCTGGCCAGGATATTTATTTTTTTATTGTGGCTCTGATTGTGTGTAACGGCATTTCTGCTGCTTATGTATTGTTTATATCCACTGACTGACTTGTCGGTCACCTATCTCTTTGTGTTGAAAGCTCCTTAGGTTTCATAGTGATGACAGATATATACATATGTACATCCCCATTTTTACACACCAGTTAAACATGGACATGGTTGAAGGTATTAGAGTTTCTGTGGCCTGAGTGCAATTTTGAAACTAGAATTGAAAATGTGAATCATTATGCATCATTATTGTTTCATCTTGTCATTCAGCATATTCCCTTGAGGTCATGCCAATAATTGTAAAGCTGATTGTATGTTGCTGGTATGGCAATGTATGGATTTATAGAAGTCCTATTTGACCTGTGTGACATGATTTTCTGACTAAGTGGTCAAGTTCATCCCATTAGAGCTTGAGAATAGTTCTGACTAATAGTGCTCCTTGCAGTACTTTCCTATATATAGATAAATAATTAGACATAGACTTTGAAATATGTTTGGATTGTTTATTTTGTTTCATAGTGACATATAGTTTTGTTCTTTTCTTCCCTGTTACATTGATATAGACAGCTAGACAGGATATCCCACTGCACCACAACTTATATTATATCTTAAAGATTTTGATGGAAAGATGTTTCCATCAGTCCAGAGTGTGCCCTTACAATTATCCTCTCATCAGTCTTTAGGCTCTTTTGCACACTGAAGAGATTTTCTTTCTTGTTGGTTGCTTGAAGAAGTGGTTTGTTGGCAGAGACACATCCCTTAAGGCCAGTTTCTCTTCAGTGAGCTGAAGTGCCTCTTTTCTGTCTAAGATAAAGGCTTATCTCCATTTGCTCCATTTATTTTCTCTTTAATTTATGAAGAGGTTTTGCTTTGTTCTTGTTTACTAGTGACAATGAAGTACTTTAGTTGCTGAAACTGATAGAATCAGTTCTTCTTCGTCCTGTTCTCCTTTTGTTGCAGTAACCTTTCTGAAGTGAACTCTACTGTATTGTTTGATACAACCATGTTCTTTGCTATTATTCTTTCTGTATAACATTCTTTCCCTAAGGTCCCTTTAAATGAATACACATACAATTACCAGCTATAAGTAAAAAAATAAATAAAATTGAGCTTACACAGGACACAGAAATTCAAATGTGCTAAACAGCGGCCAGACACTTAGCCTGTGTCTGCTACACAGCTGGAGTAAATCAAATTGTTTCATATTTCCTTGATAAAAGGAAAGGGAAGAGTGAACCTGACACTTTTAATGTTCTGAGAAATAAAATGATGTAATGAATATACTCTGATTCACACATTTTTATTCTGTTTTCATTTTCCTGTCTGTATTCATTGCCGTGTAAATGCATCGTGCAGTCCTTTTTCATTTCAGTCCGCCTGAATTCAGTGCGCTCTATATACGAGCTGTGCATGTCTTTTTAATGATGGGTTAGGAGGCTCTGAGAATGTTGTGCCGGGCCATTCTAGTGTTTACTGCAGGCTGAAATCTCATTAAAGTAAGCTGCTGCTATTTCCAGCCTGTAATCGAGCGTCAGCGTTTGATTATCTATGTCTGGGCCAGATCAAAATCGCACTGTTTCTCGGCAGCATTAGTTTAAAAATGGTTGTATCACTCGATAGGTGACTCAGACGAAGCACAAAATTGTCTGTCCTGTCACAGTACACAGTTTCCTAGAGAAAACTCAAATAAGAGAACATGGCCTTTTGGCTGCTTGTGAAATCAAAAGATGTGTTGTTTAGTTATTTGCCGACTGTCTTTCAGAAGATTACGATTTCCAGGGTGGAAGCTGATACCCATGTTACCCTGCGCTACACACCAGCTCATCTGTTATTTGTTGTTGTGATTAAGCGAAGTTTGATTACACAGAAAGGCTTCTGCTGCTCTTGACAGATTTATGCTGATTATATACAGCGCTGCAAATCATGCATAAATATACCACACATATGTTGGCCTAGGAGGATTTTTTTTTTTTGGGTTCTGTCTCACCAGTGTATCATTAACAACAACAAGACAAACAGAAGCTGCCATAAACAGCACAGAGGCACCATACGATCCACTCTCCAATTAAAGTGCATGCATGACTGGCATCGTTCGTTGCTCTGTTTCCCAGAAACCAGGCCGGCCCTGAATAACCATCTTTCGGCAGCTGTGTCACAAGATCCCAGGCACAAGGTCACCCCGCCGAGAGACAGACAGGTGTGCGCAGCCACAGGAACAAATCAGTCTCAATGCACAGCTCACAGCTACCTGACACACTTAGCTCAGCTCAGCTCACCTGCTCACCAGATGATGTACCAGTACAGGCCATGAGCTTTCTTCAAAGTAGAATCTGAGTGCATGCAATTACGCCAGCAGTTCTGTTTGAATTTTATACCCTGTTTTAATAAAGCTGTAATGATGCATCTTGAAGTGATGCATCACAATGCAAAATCTTGACAATGCTCATTGTGGAAAAGTGAGATTCACATTCTGGAAATCAGCATTCTATTACTTACGCATCTAATTCATTTGCACTTATTGAACAGCAGATGTCCTAGTGTGTCCAACCCATAGAATTAAAATATATAGAGAGCAGGCTGGTCATGTAATCACATTCGTTCATGGACAGCCTGCTTTTTCACGGTTAAATTGAGCAGAAATTATCCACTTTGGCCCGACTTTGGGGCTCTATTTCTGCTACAGAGCTCTTTCGGTTCCCGGGTCAGATATTTTGCTTATTCAGTCAAATTTTACTTCTATTTCTTATAAAAATGTACATTGTTTATGATTCAGAGAAAAAATTACACTTTTCAGTCATTTTCTGTTGAAAATATTTTAAGAATCGGATTGAATCGAAATCATGAAGCCAGAATCATGAATTGAATTGAGACAGATTGTGACTGAAGTGTTTCATTAAAAACCGATGATTGTATTTAAGCATTACATTTTAGCAACCTGTGACATGCTTGATTTGCAATTACAGTAAAATCCCCTCAATATTAAATAATAACAAAAAATAGAAAATATTAGATAAAAGCCAATAACATTTGCACACACCAGGAATCTTGTACCAAAACACAGTTAATTTTAATTCTGTTTTTGTGTTAACAGGTATTTTATCCCAAGTTTTCATGCTATTCAGCTTTTTATGCCCTTTACTGTGGCAATTATTTGCAGCAAGCTCACTTTAAGCCACTCCATTCACTTCATTTCTTTCAATATTGGATAGCTGTAGCCTTCTACATGATTTCCTTTTATAGTCACAAGCCCTTCATAAACTAGGGTGTGTTTAATGTAAATTAGATATACGTGAGGGTAAACCGGGGTGCGTTGAATGCTTCTGAAATGTAAATGAGGTACTAGTGGATGAGAAAACGTCCACACAGCTGTAACTGATTTCTCATTGGCGCTCAAATCACAGCTTGTTTTGAGTTTTACAAATCAGGCACCGATTCATTTGTGTCATTTTGTTCACTGGCTTCTATGCAACATGGATTAATAAGGGCCGATTTGTGTCATCCTTAGACGTAGTGTTAAAACAAATTTCCAGATTTTCTGTGCCTCACAGTGAGATTAGATGTCTGATGTGCTGAGGCAGCTCAACAATTAAATAAATATTCCTATGCTTCCTATGTCTTTACTTGTTTCCTTTGATAAATAATAAGTTACCGCTCTAGGTCCTTCTCCCATCCCCATTCATTTGAGACCTCATTTGAAAGGTTGCAGCATCCTTATTTCTTTCTGAGACAAGAGTTTGTTACTTCATTTGCTTGCTTCTCTGATGTGATAACGGAGAAAAAGCTAGCTAGCATCTGTGTTTCTTTTTTAAACTAGCTGGTTTCAACACCATGTCTTATAGCCGCAAAGAGTAGCTATTGTGTCCTAAAAACAATGCATCCTATTGCTGTAGTCTCAAATTAGCATAAGGCTTCAAGCTAGCGCATTCCTGACCTTGGATGCATTAATTACTGTCAGTGCAGGCTTAGTCACCAGTGCATTAGTCATATTACCTGTCATTTTTTATATAGTAAAGGCTTTGTCTGCCTTTACTAGTAGGTTGATGTAGACATGCAGGAATTATAATAATTTATAATCTATAATGATTGTATTGCACATTATATATATTTTTTAACCTATGTTAAGGTAAAAGCCTGCAAGCAGATTTAATCCTAGAAACTTAATATACAAATAAATGTCAGATACAAATATATCAGATAGAAATTTAGACAACATGGGCGCAATGAACCTCAGTTACCAATCTTTTACTTGTATGTAAATGTTTAGATATGCCAAACCAAACCAAGCTAATTTCTCCAAGATTTCTCTCAAGAGAAAATCTTCTCTTCATACACATATTTCATCCTCATGTGTGTATATTGATGAATGTCATTTACAAAGCACATAACAAAGCATTTGCATTTGATAACACCTGCAAAACTCCATAAAAGGTTACGCCCACACAGCTAAAATCACTAAACAGCAAAAATACTTTCTCAGGTGTCGAAGTAAACGTTATTTTGACTGACAGCTATCTCATTAAAAAATACACTGTATGGCCAAAAGTATGTGGACACAATTTTATAGAATTTCTTAATATCCTGTAGCATTACAAAAAATCTAAGGAGCCATGTCTGATCACGTTCCAGCATGACAATGCCCCAAAGCAAGCTCTATGTTGACATGGTGTGTTAAGTTTAAGAACTCGAGTGTCTAGCACAGAGCCCTGACTCAACCCCACTGAGCACCTTTGGGATGAACTGGAACACCAACTACACCCCAGACCTCCTCACTCTCATCACAACAGCAGTGTCTGATCTCACTAATGCTCTTGTAGCTGAATGAACAGCCACGCTCCAACATCTAGAGGAAAGACTTCCAGGAAAAGTGGAGTGTATTATAACAGAAAAGAGGGACTGTTTGAGTGGCATGTTCAAAAATGCACATGGACGTGATGGTCAGAGGTCAAACCTTTGGCCATATAGTGTGTTTAAACTTTTTAAACTTCTTAAACATATATAAAAGTGCATTAACTTATTAGAATTTGAAGTCAATCAATTGCATTTGTTTGTCTTCCTATGGCTAAATTTACAGATACTCAGGATCACAATAAGGATATGAAAGTTTCGTAAACTTCAAGTTCAAAAGATCTCATACGAACTATTTGCGAATAAATCTATTTGTATCCTGCTTGAAAAATGGAACCAATTATATTTCAATGATATCACATGCAGTTTGTTTGCTACAATAATTATAAAGATCTCAGCATAACGTCAGTTTGAACCTCAGGGCATGTTCCTAATAATCTACTTTAGGCACGTTGCAATATTTAGTCAGTTGCTGATTGTTGTCAGCAAAATGCAGCCTGCAAAAAGTAGGTTATGTTCATTAATCATGGGAGGAATGTTGCATGGAGGAAACTTGAGCTGAATCTGCTTATCACATAGTGAGATTGGGGAGATTAAATAAATCAACACCAAGGACATGTTCTGCCTTACATCACTGATGAGTTTAGATACACCTTATACTCAAGGATTAGTCTTTCAAGGCCAGATATGATCTATAACACAGACAGATTTTCAAAAACATAGCAACACAAACAGCAGTACAGGTTTTACCTCTAAAACTTGCCCCAATTTCCAGTCTGTGCACTTCTCATGTCTGGAGCAATAAACTCCTTCCAGCAAGATAGGTAAATGTTTAACTGAACCATTCTTGCATTGCCAAAAGATGCTTGTTTTGTCTTCATGCATTAATGTCTCCACATATCTTTTTCAACCTTTTTACCAGTACGCTGTGTTCCATTTAGCCGGTGGAATGGAAATCGGGACATTTTTAATCAGTATAAACAAGTGAATTATTTTATTGCCTCAAGTCTGATATAAAATGAGTCAGGACTCTGTTGGCTTTCAGTATGAGAAGTTTTTTTTTTCCTCTGTTGGAAAAACTGTACACAGGATTTTAGTGGTTGAAGATAACGCCTTCAGATTTTAGATGCTTATGAGCAAGCACTTGGGGCATCTCAGAGAGCAGAAATGGGATTAATATCAGCATTTGAAGACAGAAATATTTGTGTGAAAATAAAAAATTAAACAAAATATATCATATAGCACAAATATATTGCCTCTAGCAGGTTAGGTAAAAACAGAAATACTAATATCAAATTCCTAAATCTCTGAGTGTCTACTTTCATATGAGCTTCACATTAAGCACCAATGTGGAGTGAGACATGACAAAGACATTCAGTACTGAACATAGACACAACCAAAATAGATGAAAATTCCATTTCTTTGCCTCTGGTAAAAAGAATTCATGTCAGTTAATGGCGCATTTATGCTACAGTATTGTCGTTGGCTTACACTGAGCTCCACCTTCACATAGCAATGAACTTACTTGCAAATTCAACATTTTTGTTTGTTGCTAACAACATTACATTTTACCACAGCCTCAAGTTAAACTTTTTCAGTAGTGTCTCCAGATGTGTTTTCTTGTTCTTGCAAGATTACTCAGTGTTGGCTGAAACGAGCATTTACATTGCTGCTGTAGAGTAAAACGTGGTGTCTGGCTTTGAAAATGAAATCTTCTCTAGAAATTTTAGTATCTTTAAGGATGAAAAGAATCTAAACTGCCAGCACCCAAACTTGTATTTACGGTATTTATCTCAACTGTTCTAAAGGCACTTCTTCTTTGCATGGAATTCAGATTTAGCCTTTGATATCTTGTCTCTCCATGGCAACAACTTAAAAGAAACAGTAGCCGGCAAGGCACGTAGGCTGTGGAATACAGTGCATGCATTGTGGGTGTGTGATGAGCCCTTCAAGGCTGAAGAGTTCAATTTACTAACACTCCAGTTCTGACTTTCTGTATTTTGGAGCATTTAGTCTAAAAGGTATGAAAGATGTTGGTGTGGCTCTTGTGAAAGAGTCATGCAGTGGAGGCCATGCTCCCTCAGTAGCTCTGAGACACAGACAGCAAAGCCATGTCTCTTGCTGGTGCCCTCTGGCTTCAGCTGACCCACTTACATAGTGCCAGTTTGGCTCTGCACAGGATGTCAACACTGTTACTTTCAAAACCGATGGATAAAATGAGGGTGTGGAAAGCAAAAGACCGAGAAGCTCATTTCAGGCCTCAAACCACACCTCTAAACACATTTAATATCTCTTTCTTCCATGCATGTGCTTTTATCTGTCTCTTTCAGACTCCCCACTTTGTCGCAACTCCTTTCTGTTTCATTTGCAATAACTGCAATCTCTTTCTCTTTTGTTTTCTTTCCATCCTTGCTGTACAAATTTCAGCAGAGGGATTGTTTTTTGAGTGACCGAATGTAACCTATGGATCATGGCTTTGCATGGCAACTCACAAGACAAAATCACAAATACAGATATACCCACATGCATATATACCAGAAAGGCAACAGGACCAAGTTAGGCAAAATTAGGAGGAATAAATTTTCAAATAAGTTGAAAATTTCTTTTTAACATTCTTTGAACAAGGTTCAAGAGGTTCTTTCAATTTCCCTAACATGCTTTTAATACTTTCTCTCTTTGTAACATCATATTCCAGCACATCATTGGATCTGAGCTGTGATGAATCTGTAAGGGATTCTATTATAGTGTATATTAATGGCCTTAAAGATGCATTGGTTAGTATTTGGGCTCTGATCCTTTGTTCCATGGCCATGTCCACAAAGCTCAGCCTCCCACAGTCTACAGAAGCAAGCTTAGGAGAAAAGTATCTTACTCTGGTCAACTTAATCATCTTCACAATCAGTAAGTTTCTCCAGCTTGGAAAAGCAGCTTCCATGTTTTCTTTTCTTTTATTCCTTTAGGCATCATTATGTGTTTTCCCCCCACCCAAGAGCAGTATCTAGTGAGGATGATGGCTGTTGAGCACCATATTCTGCAATGGTGGCATTTCTGAGCAGCTGGGGCACATTTATATCCAGACTCACAGGAGGCATGAAGACACACCCAAGGAGTTCAGCACAAACCCACCATTTTTCAGGGGATTTTATCTCAGACATGTGATACACTTTCTATGATCACAATGTTTCAACTCGTTTCAACTTCTTTGATCATACTGTGTTTCAGTGAGTTCCCTAGATATTTTAAAATAATTATAATAGCAAGAACAAGAATACTGACCATTTATTAAGTCAGCTATAACACAATGAATATTCTTAACCTAAAAAACTTATATTTAACAAACAAGCGATTTTTAGTGTGGGGCATAGATTTCTGTATGGCTCCCACACATTTCCTTTTTTTCCTGAACTTTACAGTCGTCTTTTCTGCATAAATTGATTCAACTATCATATTCATTCATCCTTCAATTTCCTTCATTCATTTAGTAAGTCTGCTAAGCAGTGCTTCTGCTTTTCCTGGTGGTGTCACAGTGTATGCATGCTAAGAAGGTCAGCCCAGGCTTCTCTATTCCCAGACACAAATTCTGACTCCTCCTGGGGTTTCACCAGATGTTCTTAAGCCAATTGTTTCTGCCCCAGGGTCTCCAGCGAGTGGGTCATTCTAGGATACAGCTCTATTGAGAGCCAACCAGGAGGTATCCTTGTCAGGTGCTTGAAACACCTCAGCTGCCTCCTAGTGATTTGGAGCAGTACTCTGAGGCCCTCTGTGATTGCCAAATTCCTCCCAGTAAGCCCAGCAACCCTGCAGAATAACTGCCTGTACTTTTTTGCCCACAATTTAGAAATAATCAGCAACAATTGTCCTGGAATTTCAGAATGTTCATGTCCTTTCTTTTCATTCACAGAGAATCAGAGAGAAATGAAAGAAATAAATTACTTGCCTGATTAATAATTGTCAAGAAGCTATATTTTCTTAGAGTCAAAAGATATGAAAGAAAGTGAGTAATGGCAGTCTGCTGGTACTTGGTGACTAGTCGAACAGGAAAATTGATTGGTGCATACTCTGGGTTACACACCCACGCTTGAGACTGCCATCTTCGTTGCTTCACGGCTGCTTTCCTCATGGCCTACTTTCACAGTTTATACTGTGTGAAATGACTTGGAAAGTAAAAAGATGCATAGGGTGAAAATCAGACATGAAATGTTTCACATTCACACTTCGCTCTAGCAGCTGCTGCCATGTTTCCCAGTCCTGATCCTGCAGTCCTGTAACATTGGATATTTTTGTGTTTTTTTTTCCTGCCATTCAACTCATGAAAAGTCTGTTAATGATATGAGAAGATGTGTTATCCTAGTCAGGATGGTGATGGTGGTGGGTCCAGAGTGTATAACACTGGGCATAATGGAAGAACCTAGATGGAAGTCCCCATGATGATGCACTCATTCACAACCAGATTTAATTTAGGGTCACCAAATAACTAACCAACATGATTTTAAGAATGGAGAACATTGCACAATCAGGAGTCAAGTCATTGAACCCAGGAGCATGGAAATCTGCAGCATCAGTGTTTACACGCTGTTGAAATTACACGCTGTTGAATTTCTGACAGAAATCAATAAAATTTGCACAAAACTGGTCTTTGTAGATGGACAAGCATGTCTGTAAATTCAGAAAACAGTCCATTTTGGTACCAACATTCAGGTTCTTTAGCTTAAATATGTTTAAGGGCCTGGCTTGGGAGGAAACACCAGAAAGAGGGACTGTGATATTGGTTTGGTTTTTGGAAATACTGTTTGTGATAGCAGAGGTTTCCATCCCATAAAATACAAACTTCTTCATCACAGACTCTATAGAACATATACGCATAATTTCAAAGACTTACTTTTTGACCTTTGCTTTTGTTCTGACTCTAATTTTGGATTTGAATGTGGATTTTGTTGCACTATAAGACAACTTAACGCTGAAGCGTCTGTCCATTGCTTTCCTCCTCATTTACTCAGCAAATAAAGCCTATCATCTTACTACTGTTTACTACAATTGTTCATATTTCATATGAATTATTGTTAATATACACATATTACACACATATGCACTTTATTTAGAAACAGTCGTTCTAGTGTATGTTCATATCACCATGTATCATCAGTCATTGTATTGTTTTTATATGCTGTATTTATTTTTTAAAATATTTGGTTCTTTATAGCTAATTCTGTTTTATTTTATTTTATTTTATTTTATTTTATTTTGTGTACAGCTGATTTTATTTTATTTTATTTTATTTTATTTTATTTTATTTTATTTTATTTTATTTTATTTTATTTTATTTATTTATTTATTTTATATAGATATTTTTGTGTTACTTTATTTTGTGTCCAGCTAATTTTGTTTTGTTTTGTTTTGTTTTGTTTTGTTTTGTTTTGTTTTGTTTTGTTTTGTTTTGTTTTGTTTTGTTTTATTGTGTACAGCTAAGTCCATTTTATTTTTATTTTAATTCCATTGTTTTTTTATAAGACAGACAGTCATAAAAAACATTTCACTGTCCTACTGTCTATGATTGTGTATCTGACCAATAAAAGTTGAATGTGAATTCTCAGTATGAACACACCAGGCGGTTAGATATATAACATTTGCTAAAAAAAAAGCAGTTTGAGACACTGGACTTCATCTTATCAAATGAAGCTTATATTGCCTTCTAGGTGATGTAGGATGTAGCTTCATGTATTTATAATGAGCAATTTGTAAATTTTAGAGCCATCTGCTGCCTGTGTGGTGATTTGCAATCACATAGAAACTAGAGAGGCCTTCCCCTTCCCCCAACTGACTCCAAGCCTCTATTAAAATTATATGCATGCCTCATAATTTGCCTTTTATAGAATAGGGACAGTGGTGAGCAGCTCTTTTGCAGCTGGGTAAGGAACTATTTTCCAACTTGGAATACTGTACATATAAACCTAAAACAAGATAAGAGCAGTATATTTGTGGTATATCTTTAAAATTGGTATTATTATATGATCATTAGAGGTATAGAAACACATTTATTCCTTCCAAACTGCACTATATTAATATGCATATATAAATATAACCTATATAAAAAATTCTAAATAAACAATAAGTTTGCAATTGTTTAAAAATAGCAGATCATGGTCAAGACCACACTCACAAAGTGAGACCCAGAGAAAGTGTCTGTGGAAAAGAGACAGCTCAAGCCAGCTGGTAGCATGTGTGTTATCAGGTGGGAGGAATGTGTGGGACAGAAATAGTTCAGCGGAAACACCGCTTTGCTTTCCAGCCTGCAGATTACACCTGGGCAAGAGGCATGAGGTTCAATGTCTGTCCATTTTAGGTTCCTCTATATACAGACAGGGGCTGGTTAAACATACAGGCCCAGTATCACAGTGTTTATAGCTTTCTGAAAAAAAATAAACATCATCTATCCTGCATGTTTCACTAAAATTCTCATCACACTAATTTCAGTGTTCTACTTGTGACAAAGCAACCAGAGATCATTTATTTTTAATGAGAGATGGCGGTTTCCTGTGACATCAGCGACAACAACCTTTGTTGACTAGATGTGGGCGTGTCCAGAGATATGACAAAGCTGAGAAAAATTTCACTTTATGCAAATACGAAGTGACTTGGTGCAGAGACCTCTGATGTGAGTGAAGACAGTAGAGCGCATGATTTGTTTAATTATTCTACTAATAATTATATTCTATAATTATTCTATATTATATTCTAGTAAAGAAAGTAGCTTTATTAGGCAACTTAGGTAGCTTTTAAATTTAGCATAAGTACTTTTACATAAAAACACAGTATTGTATTACATACGCATAATGAAGTCTGACCAAAGAAAAACTCCAAAGAAAGAAAGAAAAAAATCCATCTGTCAGACCAGCATTGTTTCAGAATAAACATATCATCTGATTCTCAGTGGTTGAAAATTATTCTGTCTTTGTCTCAGGACACACATGCAAAACTCTCAAAACATTTTGCAAGTGTTGGCCTTTAAAGTAAACACTATTTCCATGCTGACCTGTGCTGTATCCTGTTCTTTTAACTTTAGGAGGACCAAACCTTAAAACACTAAAAGTCAACAAAGCTACAAAATGAAACTAAAATAAAGGCATAAAATACAGATACCAACTTGGTGCAATGTGTGTATCATGTTTATCCATTTTGTATATACACAAATTCCAGCTCCTAATTACTAAATATCTAGTCTGGTCGATATGCATTTCTGCCAAAACATGGATTACATTTGATGCCTTTTCACAATGGATCCAATTAATAAACATGAAGCCTTACTCAACATGTGTCAGTTGAGTTAAACAAAACGAATCCTTTATGTTCCTGATTAATTTTTTATCCTGTTTTGCCAGCTTTTAGCTTTTCTCTGAGGTTTAGCAGACCAACTCTGTGCTCACTGAGATGAGGAGGACTCTAAAATAGTAGTTTTGTTCTTTAAGAAGAGCTGAGGGCAAGGAGCATTTATTAGCGCCATACATACATTACAGCACAATGGAATCTTTTCTTCGCATATCCCAGCTAAGGAAGTTGAGGTCAGAGCACAGGGGCAGCTATGATAGAGTGCCCCTGGAGCAGAGAGGGTTAAGGGCCTTGCTCAATTGCCCAACAGTGGAGCTTGGTGGTGCTGGGACTTGAACCCTGATTCTTTGATCAAGAACCCAGAGCTTTAACCACTTGAGCCACCACTACAGAAGACTTATTCTGAGGCCTGGGTGAGCTTTTTAAACAGCAGAGGAGATGTTCCTCAGTAAACATGTTGAGGAAGCATAAATAAAAAAAAAACCCTGAATGAACTGATTTTGCACTCAGTGTGATAAATGCAAGCTTACATACATTATAACATACAGTGGTACTGCATAACTGCTTTAATGGCAACTTGATATTTATGATATTTTCTTCAAATTCAGTTTCTGGGTGTTAAACTAACATTCTTTTTTCAGTTTCTATTTTTTCCCAATTTTATTTGTATTTGCTTAAAAAGTCAGCTTTACAGAAATATATAAAAAATAATAATAATAAAATGATTTTTATTTATTTATTTCAATTTATCCTAAATGAGTGAAGCTAGAGGCAACAGTGGCATGGAAAAACCCACTTTCAACCCACTTTCAAGAGATTATTTGGTGCTGATAAAATGTACAGTATGTAATAAAAAGTATACACCACATTAAAAGAAACATTAAAATTGTATGTATTTAAGGTCTGCATTCTTGATAAGAACACTTCTCATTTTGCTATATGTATGTCTGTAGTGTTGCTAGCGGTTTTAACAAAATTAAAATTTAAAACAAAAATATAGTATTAAATAGTAACAAGAAAGATGCATGACATTCAGTGAAAGGTATAGTGTAGTAGCAATGGAAATGTTATTTTAAGAAAACAGACAGCTGGAGGGCTGGATAAAAAATCTGTACTAGATAACAGATTAGCTACAGGTCAATTTTGGGGATAGTTAGCTGTTTGAAAACCCCAAATCTTGCATTAGCTGTTTTTAGAAGTTGGTGATCCAACCAAACATGTTCTTTTCCCATTTGCTTTTCTTCTCTAAAACTGTGGTTACACCAAAACCTGAAAAAAAAGTACAGGTTCAGTGAACTGCTAGTTGTTTGCGAAACATTATAGTAACTAGTCTTGCAATCTGCTAAATGCTAAACAGAATATTATTAGCAAGCTCACCTTGGCCAGTTTATTAAAACTTGCTAAAAATACATTTATATTTCTACAAAAGTTACCATAATCCCCACACTCTTGTTTTCCGTTGACCCGGACATGTTAATGCCCATTTAGATGAAGTGAAATTGGAGCAGGATTTAAAATTAAGCACAACCAGAAACTAATGCTGTTTTTATGGAACCAGTTTAGTTAACAGGCTTCACTAGGTGAATTTTATCCATGTCTGTTGTCGCTGCAAATTAATTGGAAAATTCACCATACATTTTGTTCCAACCTATTAATCACAAAATCCGTCCATTTAATAAAAATGTTAAAGTTTAAAGTTAAGTTACTATTTATCCCTAACATTTATCCCTAATGAGCAAGCCTGCGGTGATGGTGAGGAAGAAACCCTAAGAAGAACCAGGCTCAGAAGGAAACCTCAACCTCATTGGGTGACACTGGACAGTAAATAAGATAAATGTAAATCATTTCCTCTTTCATCTAGTCTACTGTATCTTCTCAGTCTAAATAGTGGTAATAACCAGTGTTGTCATTTACTCATGTTAGGGCACTATTGTTCAGTCCTAATCTACACTGTATATCAGTAAATATAAAAAATAATACCGTATATCAATAAATGTGTTTAGGTACTGTGCTAGGAGCAGCCAGACTTTCACACTACAGGACATCACAGCAGCAGAGCTCTTATCTTATCTGGAAAGAGGTAGGCAGACAGCTAAGCTCATGACCACTGCCTGAGTGTGGGGCCTGATCATCAAACACACACACACACACACACACACACACACATGCAGTCTTAAGAGTGGCAAGTGAGTAAGTGACTCTTCAGAATTTCAATCCTAATCAAATTAACTCAAATTACAATTTTTAATGAAAGATAAAAAATATTGTAAAAATATTGATCCATTTATCTATAGTAAATATTTTGTCCTGATTCCAGGGAAGCTGTAGAGCGTCCAGGAAAACTGGGTGTAGAAGCGTAATTATATGTTAAATGTAGGCACACACATCAGAAGGGTCTCTAAATACAAGAAGAGCTGTGACCTTAAGTACAGTTTAATATTGCTAATAATTGAGATTTCTATAGGAGTTTCTAGGGATTTAGCGACCTCTCTGGAAGAAATATGTCACTGCAGTCGATTAGAGGAAGATCAATTTGTAACTCATTTGTGCTGTGTACTGTTTCCCCAGGAGTGTTAAACTGATGTCTATGTGCGGCAAGAAGTATATAAGTAGTGGCTGAACTTCTGTCAGTCTGTAGTGACCTACAAATGTCAAATACACTCATACCCAGACTGATCTCTGAGAGCTAATTAATATTTTAGGCTTTCCATGATGACTCCCAGCAGTGGCAGCAGCAGCAGAACACTGTTCACACTGAGTATTTTATCTCGACTGACTCAATACATGTGTGGAAATGGTTTCCATCTGCCATGACATTTCATATTTTAAAAAGAGCCAGTGAGTCAAGGATTTGATCTAGCTGATATCATAATGAACTATCAAAACAGAGAATTGCTTAGCCACTCTGTACAGATGACTGTTTAAAAATTCTTTAAAGGACCCAATAAAAAGACATGACGAGAAATATAGCCAGCAGAACAGAACTAATTGAATTAATAAGGGATTATTTCCCCATGGATGATAGTGTGAACAGAGCTCAGTCGAGTGAAGAGACGATGATGAGGCTCTTTAAATGCCGTGAAAGCCTTTAACCTCAGGTCATGAAACAGATGCGTCTGTGAAATTAGTCAGTAATACTTTACCATAAGTAGATCAGGTTAAAGGTAGGATGAGCATGGAACTGGAATAAAAATCTTTTAACGTAATTTTTGGATTTACGATGTAAGCAGAAGAATGTAAAATTGCTACAGCTGTCCTTGTGGTTGTGATACATGCAATTGGGAGACAAATTTTTTAAATGTTTCCTCAGACTGCCAGAGATATACAGCATGGCATTAATACATCACGATGGGTTAGCATGGCATTAATACAATCTCACGATGGGTTAATACAAACATCCGTTGTTAAACAGACCAGGAAGGTTTATTGGGTGTGTGGTGTTGTTGACATTATTTCAGTCAGCTGATCTTTTTGAATAGATGCAATATAAAAGCAGTATGCATAGCAGCTCACACAGCAATATGACTCTCACTGTTAATAATTCTGTTTTTTAATGCCAGATTTTGCTTCCAGAAGCCGCATAAAATATTAATCAAGTCTTTCCTGCATGATGATGAGATGGGACAGATGAGAAAGTCAGCTGAGAGAGTCAGCTGTTGCGAAGGCAACATTAAAAAAAATGCCCTACTTTAATATGCTCTTTGCTTGGCAGATATTCAATTTTTGCTCCACAAACTGTCACATGGCATTTCTCTTCATGCTAGGAGACGCATTAAAACAATTTCTGAGATTTGCAGGCTTTATTCTGTATGTTTAATGATAGGCTGCCCACCGTGCATGTTATTAAACATTTCTAGGACATTTCTCAGGGTTCTCAGATGGCCATTTGCAGTGAGAACTGCCAAAAACCATCAGTGTCAACAACAAAAGTACAGTAGAAATTCACCGAGCTTCCAGTTAATTAGGTACAATTACATTTGGTTTCTATTCAGAGTTGGTAAAAGTGCTTACATTCTTTACTCAAAACGACTACTCAGGTGAATAAAATGCTGTAGAAAAGTAAAAATTATAAACTCTTAAATTTACTTTAAGTATGATAGCATTAGTACAAGAATTATTTATGAAAGAAAAGGATGTGTGCCTCGTATTACACAATGATCTTAGTTACTAACAGCTACTCATTTGACTAAGCAACATTAGCTAAGGCTTTAATCCTAATCTCTCAAATGTTAGCATGATAATACCTCTGGTGATAAAGGGTCCACAGATCAGACTGGCTAATCTGAATCAGGCCATAAGTGTAACTGGGTTATGTGAAGGTGTGTGTGTGTGATGGCGCTTTGTCACTACACTGGTGTCCCATCCAGGGTATATTTCTACCTTACGTCCAGGGTCCCTAGGATTGACCAAGCCCTTATTGAAGAAAGAAAGAAAGAAAGAAAGAAAGAAAGAAAGAAAGAAAAGGATGGTGTCCTTGCTCTTAAAAATTTAGCCTTAAGACCTAGAATGCAGCATAACATGAGTCACAGTATCAAAGTCTTAATTTTCAGGTCTTTCACTGAACTTCCTCTTTCTCTTATGTAGCGGTCAGAATCAGGTAGTATAACTCCCTCTAGTGGTACACTTGGGCAAAATATCTTTATCTCTATAATCTAAATCTCTTGTATCTTGTAGAACTGGAAGCATACGGTGTGTAAAATATTTCATACTTTGACACAAAATGCATGCAAGACATCTACAAGACAATGATGCTGACAAATAAAAATAAACACAGGGGAACATCTGTACATAACAGATTCATGAGAAATCAACATACACTCCCGCTCAAAAGTTTGGGATCACTCAAGATTTTTTATTGTTTTCCAAGGAAGCACACATGGAATTAGTCTGAATAGAAAATATAGCAAAAGAACAGGACATGCTGACATGTCAGAGTTAGAAATAATGATTTTGATGGAAATGATGAATGTTTTCTTCATCAAAAAAACAAACAAACAAAAAAACCACCTTTTGCAGCAGTTACAGCCTGGGCATTGTAGCTGTCAATTTTTCAAGATAATCTGATGAGATTTCACCCCATGCTTCCTGGAGCATCTCCCACAAGATGGGTTGGCTGATGGAGTCTTCCTCCGTAGCTGAAAACAAGCTGAAATATGCAAGTGATCCCAACTTTTGTGTGGCAGTATAGGTCATAGGTGTCAAACCGGATCCACAAAGGGCCGGTGTGGGTGCAGGTTTTCATTCTAACCGAGCAGAAGCCACACCTGAGTTTACTGAAAGCCAAGATCAGTTGATTAAACAGGTGGAATCAGGTGTGGCTTCTGCTCAGTTGGAATGAAAACCTGCACCCACACTGGCCCTTTGTGGATCCGGTTTGACACCTACACTGTAGGCTAAAACAGTTTCGACACCCCTGATTTAGAATAACCAATCTGTCCTCTGATTAGCAAAGACACAGGTTCCTTCTTTAGTTTATAAATAAAGGTATGGTAAACTAAATGTACTGTAGCTATTGATTGCATGAAGTAATTTCAGATTTTGCAACAAGGAAGAAAGTGGCTTTTGAATGGTCTACTTCTGACTTTAGCCTTGTGACAGAAACCACATAAGTAAACCTATTTTGTATTTAAGTGTGTGATTATTTAGGAATGGATTTTGAATAAAATCAAACTGGAAGTTATAATATATCTTTCCCTTCTTAAAGGAACCTTTGTCTTTGATAATCAGAAGATAAACTGAATGTTCTCAATCAGCATACCAAAACTTATATTTACCATTAATGAGACATGAGGAAGAAACCCTGAGAGGATCCAGACTCAAAAGGGAACCCATCCTCATCTGGGTATGTGACGTGCGACAGAGAATGTGATTATAAATTTACATAAGTGTTATTAGAGATATTTTCACATATACGCTGAGCACACTGAAATGAGGTGAACGATGTAGCAATTACAGCTTTTTATACGTATTTAAAGGACCAAGAGTAATTGACAAACTGCCAAGATCATAAATAAAATGGTCATCTTTTTGCACAATCCATGTTAATTAAGCACCGTTTCAAGAATTCACGAAAGACTGTCTATGCTCAGTTTGATTAAATGTTTGATTAAAAGTATAGCCAGGATAGCCTCCAGCTGCTTCAGTTTCTCGGCCCTCTCGTCCTCTGAACATATTTTACATTGCCCATGATTTGTTTCATAATGTCTCATGATATTAAACTCCTTAATTACCGCAACAGCCTCTTGACACACCTGGCACACACACACACACACACACACACACACACACACATTTGCTATGGCTCTTGATGAAAAAATATTCTTGTTTCCAGCTCCTTTAAAATCTCCCCTTCTCACTATATAAACTTTGCTGTTTTTGTATGTTGACTAAATATTATTCAGTAAATTCATTTGCAAATGTAGTCAGTTAAAAAAAATTCCTCTTGGAATTTAGCTGACTTTATTAACACTGGATGCATTTATTAACACTGTCATACATGCTAGAGGAGAAACCGCAAGCCAATTAACATCTGTCAACAGGCCACATCAGGCTCTGGGGCCAGGTTTTGGACTTCCTTTTTTTTCTAAACACAAAATCTTGAAGGTGTGCTGCTTTGCATCTCTTCTCTAGTCGCATCTTTAACCTTTATCTTTTTAATCTTTGTTTTTCAAGCTTGTTTTAAGTGTGGAATTAGGATGTGGCACCTAACTGTATACTGTAAAATGGATCGTAATTGCCATTGAATAATTGTACGTATTTATAATAACCTCTACCTTTTACCATATATCACTGTATGTTTCCTGTAATTTGAAATTGAATATAATTCTCTAATACACCAATAGGGGATAACATTCTGAGCACTGACAGGTGAAGTGAATAAGACTGATGATCTCCTCATCATGGCACCTGTTAGTGGGTGGGATATATTAGGCAGCAAGTCCACATTTTGTCCTCAAAGTTGATGTGTTAGAAGCAGGAAAAATGGATAAGCGTAAGGATTTGAGTGAGTTTGACGGAGAGCCAAACTGTGATGGCTAGACCACTGGATCAGAGCATCTCCAAAACTGTAGCTCTTCAGTATCTATGAAAAGTATTCTTTAAGTCCTGTAAGTCCTATTCATTCCAATACCCAGGTGTGCACACTACAATGCGGATAAAATGGGATTTTTCCTGTACAGTTTACAGTACATTTTACAGAGTAAATCACCTGTCTGATTGCACAGGACAAAAAGCCTGTTACATGTGAGGAAACTAGACTATTATGAGATAATGCACCAGGTTTTACTTTTACCAAAACGTCTTTTAGTTCCTTTGTTTAAATTGAAAGTTTGAGGCAAACAAATGCAGCCTAAACATACTGTAGTCGACTGGCTTGAAGTCTGATTCCATGTGTATTGGCAGAAATGACTGTTTAAAGTATAATGACAATCCATTTAGTTTATTCATCCATACATGCATCCACTTTCTGTACCACTTATGCTACACAGGGTCACAGAAAACCTTGTACCTATACCAGGAGACTCAGGGCAAAAGGCAGGGGAGCAATCATTGCATGGCATAATCATACACACACACACACTACAGACAAGTTAGAGATGCGAGTCAACCTACAACACGTGTCTTTGGACAGGGAGAGGAAACCAAAATAAAACCACAAGAAAAACATACAAACTCCACACACACACACAGAGGGTGGAGGTGGGAATCAAACCCTCAACCATGAAGGTGTGAGACTTTTTCCACACATGCGGTTTGCACAACTCTCATAAGCTAGCTATAAGCTTCAATGACCTGTTAGCAACATTAGATTTGTAGCTCCAGTTACAAAGTACAACAAGCAAACCGCAGACTGTTTCTGATCTACTACATTTTTTTTTTTTTTTTGTGTAAGGGAAAAGTTGAGCAAATTTCATTTTGGGGCAAGCTAGTGCTTTAATCCTCTTTTTTATTAGTGATGTTAGATTGTCTGGCAGAGCATCTTTTCCAGCCCAAACTTTGATTCTTCATAAACTTTCATATTACTTGGGAACTCTGATACTATAGCAGATTTATAGCAACATAAACATTTCACTGGCTCCCACCATGTCCTGTTTACACTGAGCAAACACAGAGACAGGGAACACTTCAGTCTTCAAAACTGGTACTTACGTTGATTGACTGTGTGTGTGGTGTGTGTGTGTATGTTTGTGCGTGTGCCAGCGTAATTGTGTGTGCAAGTTATGGTGCATGGGTTAGCAGTTTGTGTCATATCCCATAAATGTGCGTTTGCATAATCATGACCTCATCGTCCACTATTTGGCTTTCCCGATGCTCGCCAGACCACGAGGGAGGCATACAATGTGCATCTATGCAGCTTAACCGACCGTAATTGCCGCAGTCATAATGTGCCGCTGTACAGCTAATTCAGTCTGCTGGCAAGCCTTCGACCATGCTGACTTGTTCCTTTTCCATGCAATTTGAGTTAACCAAGAAATGAGGTAACAGCATTGCTAATAGGGATAAATGACAAGCTTTGTGAGAGTGCTTCGTCTAAGAGGCTTGATTACCTCACGGGACTGGAGATTATTCATAGGGAGACAAAAGGAGGCCTGGAAAGAGCACTGGGTTTTGTGCACGTCTCTTTTGTGAGTTCATGGCTGTCGTGCAAGGCCAGTGGGGACACTGTTAACCACAGTAACCTATCTGTGTGGAGAACAGCAAGTTCCTCTGCAGTTTCCTGTCTGAAGGTCTGGTGCTGTGGGTGATGCCATCGGCACATGGGTCACGTGGTGTGCTCATCTGAGCTCTGTGAAAAATCCTGCTATTATATAAATATACATACATATACCATATATATATATATATATATATATATATATATATATAGGCAGAGAGAGAGAGAGAGAGAGAGAGAGAGCAGTTTGGCGAAGACCCACACATATAGCCCCTAAACTGGATAGGAACACCTGTACAGCTGTTCTTTTATGCATTCATCCAATCAGCCAATTAAATGGCAGCAGCATAATGCATAAAATTATTTAGGTACAGGTCAAGAGTTTAGGTTAATGTTCACAAAAATCACCAGAATTGGGAAAAATCTCTGCTGCATGTTTGTTTCTGCCAGTTACCCTTCTCCAAATAAACTGGTGTAAGAGATTTGATTGGCTTTTAGTTACAGAATAACACTTTAGATTTTCAATAAGGATTTTCAGATTCCTTTTTCTTATAACAATAGTACTGTTTTCTAAAACTTATTTTATTTCCCATGGAATTAATGGTAGAATGTAGATTGAAGTTTGTAGTTGGTGCTCTTCCATAAAAAATATACAAAATCAGTATATATATATATATATATATATATATATATATATATATATATATATATATATATATATTATATATATATATATATATATATATATATATATATATATATATATATATATATACACACACACATATACACTACCGCTCAAAAGTTTGGGATCACTTGCATATTTCAGCTTGATTTCAGCTACGGAGGAAGACTCCATCAGCCAGCCAATCTTGTGGGAGATGCTCCAGGAAGCATGGGGTGAAATCTCATCAGATTATCTTGAAGAATTGACAGGTAGAATGCCCAGGCTGTAACTGCTACAAAAGGTGTTTTTTTGATGAAGGCAAAGTTTGAAGAAAACATTCATCATTTCCATCAAAATCTTTATTTCTAACTCATTATGTCCTGTTCTTTTGCTAGATTATCTATTCAGACTAATTTTGTGTACATTTTTTGAGTGATCCTAGACTGTTGAGCGGTGGTGTATATATATATATATATATATATATATATATATATATATATATATATATATATATATATATATACTACATATATATATATACACTACATATATATATATACTACATATATATATATATATATGTAGTGTGTGTGTTTATCTATAGAAGATGTGACATCAGTCATTGATACATATATGCGACTGTCATATAGCTTGTAATGCAGCAATAAGAACTACTTACAGTCACAGGCTGAGTGTAAGCAATGATTGGATGTGCCACAAGTACCTGGTTTTTGCCACACTCTCGGCAATGCTAAACACATTTGGCTAATAATATCCATCCAGGCTGAGAGTGACTCTTGTGTGAGCTGTGTGCTTTGGGGTCACTGGGGTGTGTTGGGCCACAACGAGGATGGAGCCACAGGGGAGCTAGTGTCCCAGGATAGTGCCCCTCACCCTAATGTGGCCTGACAGCATGAGAGCAGTGCTTGTGCTGTGCGCTCGGACCTTTCTAATTACGAGAGAGACGGAAGGGGCAGCACAGAGGGTGACTGTGTTCCCAGCAGGTCAGCCATGCTGGAGACGCTCTGGCAGAGACAGAATCATCACTCAGGTGGTGCCCATCAGGCCTCGAGTGCATTCACAGGCCCCACACAGAGAACAGTATTCATTTGCTTTTGGCGAAGACCATAGAGAAATATGGGAGAAGGGGACATGGGGAGCAAAATGTGATGTCTGGGTATACCATAGACATAGATATTAGTGACCTAGAAAGCTGATGACCTCAATCTTTGCCAAGCAATGTGAAGCCACTTGGCCGCCATACTGATTCTCACTCTCTCTTCAGCGTGAAATAAATGGTGGTCTGTGAATGTCATGTAAATATATTCCCAGAAATGCAGATATTACATAAAATCTAAGGTGTGCTATGTTCTGCTTCCACAAAATATCCCACTGAAGTGACACACCAAGTGTAACTGGGTAAGTTATATTTCATCAGTTGAAGAGTTGAGCGTCACCTCCAACAGTTCTAGAAGTCTCTTAGTAATTCAATATAATTACAATCAAGTAAGCTCTATTATAGGAGCAATTACCTAAGTAATTAAGGATGAAAGTAAGGGTACAAGAAAGACTAATGAAAGAAAAAGACAAAGTGATTTTAGTGACTGATGGGAGATCAGTAAAAAAGCTTAATAGGAGTGCTGTTTAGAGGCTACAGGTGGGAGGGACATGTGATATAGACATGTGAGGTGCTTGGGGCTGATGGGTAATGTAGTTCAATTAGTCGATCCTGGCCTAACTATGACAACACAAGCCTCATTATGGACTCTTTACACAAGTAATCTCTGTATATACTAATACCGATGTGGAAATAATCCCTTGTGCAATATTTTGTTGATTTGACTTGCCAATGTAACTATCCAAAAACATTATGACAAATTGCCCATCAGCAGATCATTCTTACATATCAGCATTATTGGAAAATAGCCAGGGCTTAGAAATGAGCCTAAATGTAATCATATCTACATTAGAACATCCCTTATGAATTTTGCAAGAAATTGCATCGGCACCGGCTAAGTTGTATGTGCGTCCAAGTGCCGTTCAAAACTTGTTTGCGTCAGTGGAAAGCCAAGTAAAGCCAACCGAAGTGAGTTGATGAGATTTTAATTTTCAGTCAGTGAAAGCTGTTTCGAGTCAACCCATGATACCAAAGTTGCTTTCGGTATGTGTTCAAAAGCTAGGTGATTTTTGGGCGTTTTTATTGTTAACAGATTGGTGACGTGGGTGCTCTGTTCTATTTTTTAGCCCAAGCTTGGTGGCACGACTTCCTGTGATGAGCCTTGACATGGAATGCTTGGCTTGGGTCAGTTCTTTGTAAGCAGCCATACAGTTTACATACGCTTCGTATTGGTGATATTGGTCATATTTTTGGTTGGCTGGAACGGATTATCTGCATCCACTGTATATGAAAATTTACATTTATGCATTTGGTTCATTTGGTTGATTCCCTCAACCAGAGCGACTTACATGTATCTCAGTTATACAACTGACGTTTAAGGTCTTTGCTTAAGGGCCCAGAATTGGCAGCTTGGCGATTTAATCCTGGGATTTAATCCTGGGACATCTTAATCCAACATCTTAATCACAGAACTGCCACTTTTCTGGATTCCCGATTCCTTTTTTTTTTTTTTTTTTTAAGATATGTCAAAGTAGAGATGGTAAAGTATATCATTAGCAAAAAAATTGTCCATATCTGATTTTTCATATATATTTTGGTGTATTTTTTTCAGAAATCACCTACTTTTTATAAGTAATTTATCTTATTAAACACAGTCAGCTAAAGTGGTGATAAGTCCAACATCTTATCTTATCTTATCTTATCTTATCTTATCTTATCTTATCTTATCTTATCTTATCTTATCTTATCTTATCTTATCTTATCTTATCTTTCCATTAAAGCCAGACATCTTTTATTTCATATTATTAATCTTTTATTTAATATTTTAGTTCAGAAGTCAGAACAGAAGGAATAAATGCATAAATAATTTTTTTTTCCAATTTTAGGTTAGTTTGAAGCTCAAGGTTAGCTAGTCTTCCAGTGACCCTTCATATTCAAGGACAGGTGCTGCCAAAGTGGGAGTGGGGTGACTATGGCATTAGGAATGTGTTCTAAAATCCACACAGTCTGCAGGTTATGAAATTCCTGAACACTGCCAGAGAGTGAAAAAGTCTCCTGTTGACAGATAGGCAATGCATTCCTCCGGCCCGAGCTGCAAGCCAGCTTGCGTTTTTTGCACATACATGCCTCATTTCTGTGAGTAGCCACTGGACACGTACACCTACACACAGGCTGCTGTGCTCTCAGCGAGCTCAGCTCAGGTTCAGCTTTGTGAAAAATTGTTGCCAGGGCCTGGAATATGGCAGCCCTTTGCCTGAATATCTATCCTCACCTTCCCGTTAAACAAAACTCCACAGTAGAGAGCAACTAGAGGGAAATACCAGCACTCCTGCACTAGCCTCTGACTGACCAGCTGTTCATTCACTACCTGCGTCACAAACAAATGGTTTAAGTACTTTCCCGTAAGCATGATGCATAAAAGTGATTTATAGACCCAATCCTTCTCTTGAGAAATGTACACTACCCTAATCATCCACTCAAGCTCCTATATAAACTGCGTCATCCAAATCCATCCGAGTCACTTATCACGTTTTAATGCAGTATCATGTTTCTGATTCATCGTCTTCCTCTTTATGATCAGTGTACCTTTAAAACATTCAGCACTCCGTGCCGGCCATGCCAGATGTGTCTGTTGTAGTCTTTAAGACTGTGATGATGAGGACATTGCCTGGTATCTTTATAGACCTGGCAGAAAGTATCAAATTATAGATATTCACCACCAGACTCATCTCATTTAAAGACAATTTATTTCATCATGATAAGCTTTACACAACTCTGCTTTCTAATCACTTTAGATTTGGGGTTGCAAATCTGGCTAGTTCTAGTTCTGAACTACTGCAATCCTAATCGCTGAAGGGAACTTAAACCAGTCTTATCAGGTCCTTAGCCCAAGAAGCTCTGACTCTGCACTCTATTGAATTAAATCCAATTTTATTTGTAAAGAACTTTTAACAATGAATATTGTCACAAGGCGGATTTAAAGAAATATAAACATTCAGGGTATACATCTTAAATTAATCAATTTATCCATTTATAAGGAGCGAGCTAGAGACGATGAGATGATATGAGGAAGAAAGCTTGAGAGGAACCAGAATGAACCAGTTTCTGAATGGCATCATTCACAGCAATTTGATGTACCTCCAGGTTGTTCATATGGATCCATCCTTAGCAGTGATGAGCTGTTTCCAAGTGATGAGACTCCAACCTGAAGTAAGGCATCAGGATGGATCAGGCAGGCCCAGAGAGCAGAAGGTGCCAGGAACATATCTCTATGTCAGGATAATCTCAGTAACATATCCCTCGGTATCTCACCCAGGCTCTGACTGTGATACCTGTGGTTACTTTCATATTCATATTAAGGATAGAGAAGTATGCCGGTGTAGAAATAGGATAACACTTCATAATATCAACCTAAGCAATTTCTCTGTGCAGTTTTACAGATGATTGGTGTTCTCTCCATAACTCATAATTTAGTTATGAAGATCAGACCATAATTTGCGCTTACTCACGTACTCACACACACACAGTGAAAGTCTATTGGGGTGAAATGCAATCACTAATCAATCTCTGGCTTCATAGTTCATTTTCACACTAGTTTTCTTTTTCCTGACTGAGAGATGAGAGCTCTGGGTGTTTAATACGTTTGGTGAAGTGTGAAAGCCTGGGGAGCATTTCAGAGAAGCAGCGGCAGCCTGAGGCTCGATTCACCCAAACTGTGGTAAAGGCCACATCGGACAGATTAGAACACTGTAATTAACCCAGCTTTGGTGTTAGTGCTTGTTTTGTGCCAGTCCACATGGCCAGAATACTTATTATATACTTATAGGTATCTTGCAGGAAGACCTGCCCTACTTCCAAACAAAAAAAATGCTTTTGAATAAACAGGAAATGCATAAACCTAGTGCATAACATTTTCCAAACAAGTTTGCACAAAAATGATGAAAGATGAATTTGTGCAATCAGTTTATGGTTCAGAATGTATTCTTCTCTACGTGCAAGTAAACCTTATGAGCTTTACTTCGAACAAGCTCAGGCTCAATCCTGAGAACTGACTCAAATATTATGACCGAAGTGTGAAAGCATCCTAGCATGAGTGATCATGACATTTTGGGTCAAGACAGGTCATAGACAACATGTATAATCAAGAGCACATTCTGTAATAGGCACTGGGTTATAGAGTGGAGTGGAGTGGAGTGTGAGCAGCAGCCCCTGTCTCCCAGAAAGGGAGGGAGGGACATGAAGCTGTGGTAAACCTCACTGCCTGGTGTGAGGAAGCATGGGAAATGCGTGGGACTGGACATGACCGCGGTGAGTGGTTCTGGCGTGATGTTCTGGGCCTGATCCAGATCAGCCTCAGCGACTGATGATGCAGGAGCCAAGGCCACAACATGGCCATCAAATCAGCCCCTCAGCCCGCACGTCTCCATGGTTAACCCACTGTGGAGCCCAGATATGCTTCTTACAGCTCAGATCTCACAGGTCTTTAAAGACATAAGCCAATAATTATATACTGAGCTGGAAATGGGCATCTGCTGATAACTCTTTATATGGTATACCACAGTATGCCTTACACACTGTATTATTATCGTAATATCTTCCTCAGTAGGCTAGTTAACACAGTGGACTCTGCCAATGATTTAAACCTCGAAAGAACTAAGCCTTGTTGTGTTTTATCTAAGCTAGGGGCAAATATGTGCACAATGCAATGATGGTGAAGTTGCCAAGGAACCTGCCATGATTCCTTTTTTATTAATATCTTGTCAAAAAGACAGGCACAAAGGAACACACATTCCAGCTCATTGACTAATTATCATGTCCTTCATGATGTGGATGAGGTGTGTCTTCACAAGTAAAGCATGAATTTTGCAGCAGATTCCTAAGACTGGCGTTGAATAACTGTGATATATAAAAATCACAAAAAAGAGAGCAGTAGAATGAGTGTTTCCATCAGACTTCACTCTCTCTGTGAGGCACCGATACATAACATTTCATTTATACCCCCAAATTTCCCTCTTTACTGATTGCACTTTACTAATAACTACGAGCCCTGCTATAACAACACGTCAAAGGGCTACACTGGGAATATCTCCACCAGTATGAAGGAATAGTTGATGTAGCTGAGCATTTATATCAGTTATTGACTTACGTTAACACATAGCTAGCATGCCAAGTTACTGCTACTTAATTATAGCTGGCCAGGAAGCTGTTTTGTCACAAGTAGCCTTCGATATCGGAATCTCAGTTCCAATATTGAACTGCAACATCAGTAAATAGTTAACGCAGCTGGCTATTAGCATGCAGGTTCAATGGCTAAAATATTTTCATAGCATATCATTCTCTAATAATATTATTACATTATTCCAGACCATGATAGATCCAAAGCCATGGGCTGATCAAACATAATCCTCCTCAAATAAGTCTTTTTTTAACCGAAGTACTGAGAAATTCTGTGTTTTAAGTGGAAAAATGTGAACATTGCACTGTGAGCCACATACCAATCCGTATCATCGAGTTCCATCCAAGAGGAGTTAGGAATTTCAAACTCATATTTTCGAGTGCAGATGTACTTTAGGGTGGCTGTGGGCTGGTTTATTGTTTGTCCCCCCAGAAAGTACAAACAATAGATTTTTATTTTTAAGTGTAAGACAGGTCCAACAAAATAAGCCATTTGTACTTGTGCACTTGCTCCGCACTGTTCAACACGGAGACAACGCATCAGCTCGGTTTAACTTCTTTATCACTTGGGATAAATACAGTATTTGATTCCATGGAATTATTATCAATTAGACACTCATCAATTGTCTTATTTTGTGAAAAGAACAAAAGCCAGGCAACAAACGTAAAAAAAACTAAAAGTTGAACAAGAAAAACAAAAAGAAGAGAGTGAATTATTTGATAGCAGCCACCAGGGGGCAAAATGATTT
This sequence comes from Hemibagrus wyckioides, assembly GCF_019097595.1. Classification (NCBI taxonomy): domain Eukaryota; kingdom Metazoa; phylum Chordata; class Actinopteri; order Siluriformes; family Bagridae; genus Hemibagrus; species Hemibagrus wyckioides. Next base: position 18,050,850 of record NC_080723.1, read on the forward strand.
CAGTGACCTTACCACGATGTATTTTATTAACCGAAGAACTCGCGGTAGATCAGAGAGCGTCTACTTATTACATCCAAACCCACAGTGATATATATCTAGACAAAAGATCTAAGTTGATTATGACTTGTCTGCATTTTCCACAAATATTTAAACCATAAACTCACAGATAAAGTAACACTGGATGAATTATAATGCTAGAGCTGCCATGCTGTTTAAGGTCCAAGATGTAAGGGTTTATTGAAAGAGTTGTAACTGTTACACAATAAAATGAAACTCCTTTCGACTCTTTGAGTAAACTCTGAAAACAGGAAAGAAAGATATCTCTTTGCAAGAAAAAGTGTACATGTGCATAATAAAGAAGACATGTAAACATTATGTAAACAGTAGTGGCCCAGGCAAACTGATGTATAGGTGGAGATGTTACATAAGCTCTGGAAATCTGATTTCATATCCGATCTTCACATGTAAGCAGGGTTGAAACTTTAGATATCAAGGCCAAATAAAGAAAGACAGGAGGAGGTATATTATGTGAAGCTACACTATGGCCATTTGCACTGAGAAAAGTTGTCTCTACAAACACATAGCAGTTTCATACAGACCACATATCAGCACACCAAAATCCTTCAAATATTCCAGAAGAGCCTGTATTAAACACATTTCTGGATTATGTCTACTCATTAATGGCCATGATAAATTTAGTAACTGTGTAGTTTTGGAGCACAAAACAATCAATTTAATTTACATCCCTCTACAGGCCTTTCAGCATCCAGCCCAACGACTTGGAGAATGGCAGAGAAATCAATCAGCCTTACAAAGTGATGAAAACCCTGATCTTGAGGCTGGCTATTATAACATTTATGAGATAACTCAATATTTAAAAAAAAAAAATTATTAACTTATTGACTTCACATTTATTCCCCTCGCATTTATTTTAGTCACAATTTTGCAACAGGAGGTCTGTTATTTTGTCACATGGCCGACATGCAAGAAGCATTTCCAAAACCATTAGCATAAAGTGGTACAAGCTGGTACAAGTGAGCTATAAAAAGCCACCAACAAAACATGGAATGCTTTCTGGAGCAGAGGAATAAAGTATAAATAGACCTCTCAGCCTGCAACAAGCGAATACTTCATCAGAAATGTCTGGCGTTACATCACTGCATGTGTGTATGTGTGTGTGAGGGACGCTGGAGTTACCTAACACATGCTCACTGAGCCAACTCTTATGGTTTCTACTAATGTTCTGGTTTTAAAACCCAAGCATCCTAAAAGCATGTTATTTGATTTCCCTTTTCCCATGGTTTTTACACTGGAAAAAATATTGTGTGAAAAAGTATGGTAAGCAAGGATTATTCGGGCAGTTTTCTTTCAGGAGGATATTTTACTTAATTTTACTCAACAAATAAAAAACTAGATCAAAATTTCAAAAACGCTCTTGTATTTCTTAAGAAAATTTTTCCTTTTCTTCAAGAAAGCACAAAATACACATCATGCAAATGTTATTATTCCTACTTTAAAGCCACTAACACCTTAAAATGGCAACAACACATAACACTCCTGAATACACTTACATCAACCTGGATACTTGAACTAACACACCCCAAAACGACTTAACTGATGAGCACACACAACACATAAACCCTACATCTGACTGAGAAGCACAAACAGGGTGAACCTCAAAACTGAAGTGAAACACTTTTAACCGTTTCAGAATGCAAAAGCCTTAGGTCTTAAAATAACACAAAAACAAGAAATATTGAAAGCTACCCATTCATAAATTTCAAAATGAAATGTACATCACTTTACTCCCTGATATTCCTGTTCAGCTGGACATTTATATTTGCATTTATATATATATATATATATATATATATATATATATATATATATATATATATAACCTATGCACACTGTACAGTACATACTGTATTTATTTATTGTCATACCATTTAAATTTGTCCATTTACATCTACATTTATGTATATATTGTATCTTTCTATATATTAATAGAGTTTACACACACACACACACATATATATATATATATATACACACACACACATATATATATATATATATATACATATTATGATATGTATATATATATTATGTATGATATATTATGATAATATTATAATATATTATTATTTTTATTATTATTGTTTTTTTACTGTTATATTTATATTATATATATACATATTTATATTTATATACACATATATCTATATACACACACATATATTTGCATATGCATATCCAATAACTATTGGTTTTTCACAGTTATTTTTGTCTATTTTTCTCTATATATTTTTAACTATATCCCTTTATTTTTCATGTCCACACACTTTAATTTTTACTCTTTTCTTTCTTCAAATGTAGGACAGTCGTAAAAAGCATTTCACTACATGTTGTATACTGTGTATGATTTCATATGTGATGAATAAAATTTGAATTTGAATTTGAATTTGAATTTGAATTTGAATTTGAATTTGAATTTGAATTTGAACTTATCCAGAGCGATGTTCAAAAGTGCTTTGAAGACTCTATCAATGAATACATTAACACTGGTTCAATAGATCACAGACTTAGGACACCATCAGCCTAAAAACTGTGTTGGGATTTTTTTTTTAAGCAACATACAAGAATACATAAAACAAACAGGGAAAATAAGAGCTAGTTTAAGTGCTTCAAGAAGAAATAGGTCTTCATCCGGCATTGACAGCCAGTGGCGATGTTCGGACATCTAGAGGAAGTTCATTCCACCACCTCCGTGCCAGAACAGAGAAGATTCAAGATGTATACCTACCTCTTACTCTGAGAGTAGATCTGAGGGAGCGAGGTGCAGTTCGACGAGTAAAAAGAGCTTTGAGGTAAGAGGGTGCTTTCTTAGCTTTGTAGGCAAACATCAGTGTTTTGAATCTGATGCGTGCAGCTCAGATTGAAAACACTGATGCTTGCCTACAAAGCCAAGAATTAAAAATGAAAATAAATTAAATTAAAAGAAATGCAAATCAAATAAAAAACCACCCCTATACTCTAGCATGCACTTGGATCAGGTGAATGGTACTTCTTTTTTCCCCCTAGAATTAAAAGCACTTGAAAAATCACACAAAATTTAACTGTAAGTGCTTAAATTTATATACATACATACATACATACACACACACACACACACACACACACATATATATATATATATATATATATATATATATATATATATATATATATATATATATATATATGTATATAAATTTAAGCACTTACTTATTCAAGCACTTTCCTTTTTTTGTGTAAATTTCTTTTTGTCAGATTTGAATAATTTTTTTTCTCAGTATACCCTGAAGTAGTCCAATAGAGTCTCTCATTCTGTTAGGAGAGAAAAGAAAGAGACCAGCATGGCTTTGTTGTCAAGTGTGGAAGATTGTAGGAATGCTAGCTACAGTTTGTTCCCTGTTTAACATGTGTGCGTGTTTACATGTGTTAGAGTGCATGTGCGTGCTTTGGGTGAGAAGAAGGGAGGTTAGCAGTAGTAAAGCCCAGCATCTGCTCTCATGGTTATGTACTGTAGCTGATGGGCAGTGCGTTGTGTACTGATGTTTATCACCCATGAGGTCACCTCTTTTTTCACGGCACAGTGAAAAAGATACTTTAATGCGCTATTGGAAAATGGAACAGGAATTACGGGGTCACATGGAACTTGTGAAACGATAAGACTTCCTGCTTTCCTAAACATTTTAAACCGACTGAAAATGACCGACAGATGTGATCAGATGTGTTAGCACAGGTTCAGACTTAAGTCGTTTTGAACTTAGATTGCAACAGAGATTACTATCTTCTGAAGTATTGTACTACTAATTGGTGAAGTTTCCATACACACCTCTTTCCACTATTGATGCTGTGGATAATCAACATTTAAAAGCATCTGTCCAGTTTGGCATTGTTTTGTGCTATTTATAAGTCTGTTTTAGGTCAAACAGAATGTAACTTAACAATGCAGATGTGCAAAATATTGGAAAAGTTTGATTTACAGTACCATAAGAAACCAGCCATATAGCCGTAGCCATGCCATATCCAGACTCCAGCAAAGCCTAAATGACCCTTTTTTTTGTATATTATCATTACAGTTGTAATTACATTTATTACAATTTGAATGGAAGAGATCCTGAAAGAAGGAAAGAAGTATACAGAAACAACAAGATATTCTATTAACCACTGCAGCTCATGATCTTTTCTGACTCTTTTGGTTCAGGAGCTGTTTGTGCAGCTTGCTCTCCTTATGCTGTAAATGGTGCTAACATTAACTGTAAAGTGACACAGTGTTATGTCTAAGCATTATGAAAACTTTTACAACTTTTGAGAAACTTTAACTTTAACATATGTCAGACATATGCTATGGCTATGTTATATCTACTAAAGAGCATAAAGTTTTAATAGCTACTAAACAGCACCAAGTTTAAATATGTACTAAAGTGTATGAGGTTTTAATATCTACTAAAGTGCATGAAGTTCGAATATCTGCTTTAAGATCATAAAGTTTTAATATCTGCTGAAGAGCATAAAGTTCTAATATCTACTAAACATCATAAAGTTTAAATATGTACTAAAGTGTATAAAGTTTCAATATCTACTGAAGAGCATAGAGTTTTAACATCTACTGAAGGGCGTAAAATTTTAATATCTACTAAAGCACATAAAGTTTTAATATCTAGTAAAGAGCATAAAGTTTAAATATGTACTAAAGTGTATAAAGTTTCAATATCTACTGAAGAGCATAAAGTTTTAATACCTACTGAAGAGCATAAAATTCTAATATCTACTAAAGCAAATAAAGATTTAATATCTACTATAGGGCATAAACTCCTATAATATATACTACAGAGCCTACAGTTCTAATATGGACTAAGAAGCATCACGTAATAATATTTACTACAGTGCGTAAAGTTCTAATATCTACTTAAGTGCATCAACTTGTAATATTTACTAAAGCGTACGTTTTCTTTACAAAGAGGCATGAAGTACAATATCAGCTTAGAGTATAAAATTATAATGTATGCTACAGAGCATCTAATCCATACTCATCGAATATAATTTCTCTTAATCATAATCGGTGCTGACCTCTGCATGGGAAGGATGATAGTTCCTGATACCATATATAAACATATAAAATATAAATGACATTAACCAGTTTACTCACTGCCTTAAGCATCTTCAGCTTCATTGTGATATTGCATGAGCAGCGGTTGTGGTAACAGAGCTGCATGCGTCTCAGATGAGACGTCACGCCCCGGGTGCTAGCTGTCGTGCAATAGCCAGGATCTAGCTATTTAGGGCAACCTGCTGAATATGAGGTAAAAATCTTTTTAAAGAAAACAATAAAAGACTCACAACTTTTTAATCAGAGCTCAAAGCTTTAACTGTTGAGCTACTACTAACAAATTCTCCTTTTGCCGCCGTTATACACTAGATCTGGGCTGATACACTTACATGGCGGTTTCTTTTTGGTCAATATATTTGTACTGTAGCTGTTTTGCTGTTTATAGTACAACTGTTCTGGCTGATATCATGTGAGTCATCGGTCATGTGAGTAACAGTCCATGTCTAATGATTGATGAGGTTTTCTCTGTATCCAAAACCAGAATTTGAGCCTGGTCTGAATAATACAATTATTCATCATTGCAGTGCGACCACGTCGGTCTCAGTGTGCTGGCATTTTAAGACATTCCTTTTTTTTCAAGATCATTACGAAAAGGCGTGAGAATATTGTATTTGCTTGATGAGACTGGACTAATGTGACCCTTAAGTCTAGGCTTTGTAAGAAGATGAGCAGCTACATTTTTACTTAATTAAGGCTGAGCCAGAAGTATGATGGCTTAGTGGTTAGTACATTTGCCTCATACCTCCATGATTGTGGGTTCAGTTCCCCCTATTTCCCTGTGTGTGTGGAGTTTGCATGTTTTCTCTGTGTTTTGGGGGTTTCCTCTCGGTACTATGGTTAACTATGCGTTGTGGGATGATTGGCATCTCTAAATTGGGGGGGTGTATGTGTTTGTGTCCTGGGATGGTTGGCAATCTGTCCAGGCTCCAGGTTACCTATGACCCTGTATAGGATAAGTGGTACAGAAAGTGCAAAGATGGATGAAGCTGAGCCAAAGCTCCTTCACAAAGGCAAGCATATAAGGAATTTGCCAGGGATGGGTTGTGAACACAATGAGACAAAAATGTAATGCAAAACAGCAAACAAACTGTATAATCTAGAGCAGACAATATCAGAAAACAAGACCAAACCAGTAATCAAACCAGGACTAACAGTAATGTAAAAGGTGGGTAGACTGGCACACGTCAATGTGAGAAAATTTGGGCGACCCTGTTTGTAGGCCATGCTAAATTATGGGATGTGTCGTCAAATAATGTCGACGAGACAGCATTACAATAGTCCAAGCCAGGTGAAGGATTCACTTCTGAATCATTCACTTTGAATGCATGACTAAATTTAGCCATATTTCTTAACTGAAAAAAAGACTGAACAAGCCTTGACAGGCAGTGAAAAGTTTACATGAGAATAAAAAAGAATGCCCAAGGTTTCTAGGAAAAGGATTCTTTTCATGTGAGAGGACCAAACATCTATCTACAAATCCCTAGAAACACTGTCCAGGCCAATAACCAGAACTTTATTTTATCATCATTATATACTGTATTTAATACAGTATATCATGTATTATGCACTATAAGTGTAGAAAAAATGATTCCATGATTTATTATTAGCAGAAACTCTGATGTGTTGCCCAGTCCCATCTTTTTGGATTTTTGGGAAACCTTATTGGAAAAAGTATAGGAATTCTTGGCTAGGATTGCAGTGGTGGCTCAAACAGTTAAGGATCTGGGCTATTATTCAGAAGATCGGGGTTTAGGCCCCTGTACCACCAGGTTACCACCTTGAGCAAGGCCCTTACCCTCCTCCTCAACTTCCTAACAAGCTGGGGAAAGAAAACCATTTCACAGTGCTAAAAGGTATATGTCTAAATAAAGGCTTCTTCTTCTATGAGTCGGTATGGTATTTTAATACCATATCATTATCCACTCCTGATAAAGATTTCAGTATAGCACATCCTGTTTGCAACCCTGACAAGAAGCCACCAAGGCATCGGCCAACTACTTGGCTATGAGCTATAGTGTTAACTCATCGTATGACAAGAAAAAAATATTACCAGAGTACGCCTAACATCTTGTATTTTCTCTTTCGTAAAAGTGTGTTCTGCTTGTAGGAGTGTTATATAACAGCATTACATGGAACTTTATTTTACTTGGTTTCATCGGTGTTCTCACATACCTGCATGTTCTTCATTCTGAAAAGATAGCTTGGTATTTCTTTGATTTTTGAACCTACTTGTCCTACTGTGAAAAAAAAAGGAATAAAAACATAAAATCTGCTTGTCTCAGATACCCAGGCTAGTGATTTGTCCCCTCCTAACTATAAATCCCACTGCAGTAATCCTCCTATAACAAGAGCTTTCAATTCAAGCATGGTGTAAAAACGTTACTATAATTATCCACACCAAGGCACATGTTAAGATTCTATTACCTATGTCAATATTATTCTCTCTGCTATTGGCAATAGGGAAGCACTTATAAAATAAGACAGGTGGTCAGATGTTACAGCTTTCACATTTTTTCCTTCTGCTCTCCATCTCGACTCTCCAAAAGCTGCACATCTGATGCCAATCTCAATATGTTACTATTATGGCATTGACAGAAGTGTCTACTTCTGTAATTGCTCTGTGATTGCAGAGCAGTGCAGTGGCAAGAACATAGTTATTAGCAAGCCCCAAATCAGCACTGAACACTCTGTTACTTGTTGCCTTTCTAACAAAAGACACATTGTGTTAATGACACTGTAACTATAAACTTGGCTCCGAGCTTCGATTTCATAATTCACCTGTTGACGTCGACGATCGGATAGGTACACGGCAAACTAGATGGCCGTGCTCCACACCAGTTGCTTAAACACGCACACACATACACACACAGAGGCCCATTCCACAGTAAGCAGAGATGTGAGGCCCACGACTGCACCAAGGTGCATAAATTATGACCTTGCTAAGGCATTAAAACTGGCAAGTTATTCTATCCTGAAATGTGTTAAATACCTGAGGTAGGGGGTGTCCAGCACGCTCATTTCACTACACTTATCTTCATCTCTTCATTTTACAGTTGGCCTACTATTTTTAGTGGTGGTTAAATATATGCTGGAATTTGGACTCCACATTCCCTTACGCGTGCATGTGGGAAATCAATCCTTATTACAGCAATTCAGGTCTGGAAGAAGAACGCAGAGAAAGTGAGCTTGGGGAATGGCGGCATAAGAAAAAGCAGCACAGTCAGCCCGCTGTACATCCTAGTTGTCATTCCATGCGCTGCAGGTTTAGCAAACGCATTCAGAGCCGCAGCGCGCTCAGCGAGAGGCCCAAAGTGCTGGTATGTTGCCCTGAGCTGCACAGCCAGCTGAATGCCAGCCATTTCAAAATGAGGACCTGCTGTGCCTGTCGCAAGGTTCACGTCAATTTTCGTTGTCGTCCCATCCATAGATACGTACTGTATACAGTGGGATGAAATCAAATTTGTGAATGTTGCAAAATACAAGAGGACTCATATACACTTGCAGTCAAGTGCAGTGTATGAAATGTTCAGCATGTGGACCAGTTGAGTCGAGTCCACGCTTAATGACATTGCTCTGGGTTCAATAAATCACATCTATTTTCCTCAGCAATTTTGAGCTGCAGATTTCTGATGTGAGTGAGCTTTCCGTGAGCTTCTCTGCACGACAGGCCGGCTTGCGTGGGACGACGAGCCATTCTTTGTGGTCCGCTCTCGCCTTCCCTAAGCACATGTGTTACGTTCGAGGGGAAAAAGAAGGAACAGATTCTGCCGAGTTACAATCCAGACGAGGACAATTAAAGCGCCACGCAGATGAACAGCCTGTTTGCTTTGTCCAGACAGTCAGGGGGTTATAGCATGAGTTTAAGATCGTGCTGTGGCATCTCAAATCATCTAAGTAAGTCATTTATTTTTATCACGGGAACTATTTTAAGCCTATCGGATACTAATTGGCCTCAGCATCTGAGACTCATCTGAGGCAATCGATGCCTGGGTCCATCTGAAAGGCAACAACAGCATATGTACACAATTTCCTTGCAAGTGAATAAACAAGAACAAGGACAGCTTCTAAAATAGGAACAATGTTGTAAAACCGTAAAAACAGTTGGAAGAACTGGTTTTCTTCTTCATCATCTTCTTCTGTGTAAGGCGAGCCAGAATCAGTGCATCTGCTTTATTTAGGTGGAACTGTGACTCATGATCAACGTTCTGAAAACACGCACAAATATCGTCGATGGTAAATCCATTATCATAAATCCTAAAAGACAGCTTGTTGTAACATTCCCTGATCCTAAAAATTTGTTCGGGAGAGATGGAATAAAGTGTCCTTGGGGAAAATAAAGCAAATATTCCCCACACAGGATTATGGGATAGAATTGGATACATGGTGCAGTGTGCTGCCTTCAGAATTCAGCCAGATGAAACATCTCATTCTATATAAACATCCAATCTGGACATGACTCGAGGCTTACCACTGACTGCCTCTGAATATAGCCCAAGTAGACTGTATTTTTATATACCAGGTACTGGCATTTCCAGGAAGTAAACAGGAAGTGATGTTTCTTTCATTACCTTATGATTTAGCATCATAAATTTCATCATCATCATCATTTGTTCGTCATCGACAATATCTCGCTCTTCTTCACAGTAACTTATAAGGGAATGGTTGACCTGGGTTTTGTACCCTTTGAAAATCTATAAGGAATATGTTCTGATTGAGGATTGATGAAATATAAGACTGATCCACTAGGTTTGGGTTGTTTTTTACCAATTTACTCCTGATCCACGCAAATGCACTTCCATCACTCAAACGCTTTAACAGATCTCCTCCAACATGACCAAACATTGTAATTTCAATTTGCTAGTTTAAATCATTGCACAAAGTGCATGTATTTTAAGTAAACTGTTTTATTATTTTTAACACACTAATTGCAAGGCAAATTCCCTTAATTGTAACCCCAGCCTGTGAAATAAACAAGGCTGAAAAATATAACTGACAATTATGGTTTTCAAATGCCTGATGTGGGATTTGTGGTGCTTTTGCCAAGTCTGTTTTCATGTTTGAATTTCGGGTTTCTGCCAGACATAGGCTCCCTGGATCATTCATCAGGACGCAGCCCTTAATGAATAAGAGTCTGAAAGATTTGCCGAGTTAGGAGATGTGTGCATGGCATTTATTCATTCCTCAACACTGCATTCCATACGAACTGCCTTTCTTAATAAATATGCAGCTTGATGAATTATCCTTAAAAAAAAAAAAAAAAGCTATTGCCATTCATCTTGCTCTTAGTCCTACGACCTTGCTCTGTCGTGATGGAGCTGTCTCAGGTTAGGCTGAAAAGCCTCCCTGTATATGTGTCCTAAAATGTGCCAAGTAGCACACAACCCACAACCGACGACGCAGCGAGTATTCTGCTACACACTGAGGTATGCAGAAAGGGGCAGGAATAAAGGAGCAATGTATATATGTGTGTGTGTGTGTGTGTGTGTGTGAGAGAGAGAGAGAGAGAGAGAGAGAGAGAGAGATGGCCTGTGATTAAGTGAAAAGACCCTGAGTAACATGCATAATAATACTGAACACAAAAATACCTAATTTTTGTGGTTTTGTGAGTTTTTTATGGCTCTTATGGTCTTGAATGCTTGATTTTGCTGCTTTTTTTTTTTTTTTTACTAAATTTGCGATGCCTGTTTTTTTTTTTGTGGAAAACTACTTGAATTGGTGAAATTGAAATCTAGTGAAGACACATATGTAATTGCTTTCTGTGGTCGCTGTATTCATGTTCGAGGCACGTGAATGGAACAGATCTTTGGCTCAATACGTGTTGTGATGATGTCACACAATGGGACTTGACGAAATGGGACATCATGCCATTAAAAAGCAATGTAATTAGCAGAATTATCCTCGGAATTAGCAATGTCCTGCTGCTCACCATCATGCATCAACCAAAAAAACTAGCAGCAGGATTACTAAACATGTCACAAATAGTTTATTTGTATAAACACAATCTGGAATGTGTTTGGCCAAGAACCTGAACTGACCTGAATACTTGTGGGATAGCAATGCACACATACACAAACTCTAACATCCAAGTGTACACACACTTGGGATAGGTTTGGGTAGTGCTTTATGTCATACTAAGATTAGCTTAGTGATGACAGTCTCACTCATTTAACATATCAGCCATGAGCTATGCTGGATCTAAACACCTAACTACAATTTCAACCAGTGTGACCAATACCTCTTCATTTGATATCTCAGAATACCAATCCATGAATGTCTCACAATGTCGTAAACAAACTGTGTGATATGTACCGTCTGGATGCCCTGACTTGTACATCACTCTTCATACATGAATGCCCATGATACTGGATAATCGGGTTGTTATATGAGCTCCTCACTTATTACGACTGAGAGACATTCCATCAAAAAGTCAGGAGGCCTATAAACCTGTCTCACAAAACCCTCTAAAGTATTCACAAACTGGCTTGTCTGTGAATAGTCCTGAATTTGCAGTCATCAGGTCATGCTTGTGACGTACCTGTGTCTTTACTCAGTATGCCCGCAAGTCCCAACTCCTGCATACCCAGGCTGCTCTGGGTGCCACTGCATGCCAGTGCTCCAAACGGGGCTGGCGTCATGCCAGTGTTGGGCTTGGCCAGATGCGTTGAATGCTTTCGGCCCTGGCAGTACACTCGCGCTTTTCGAGTGTTGGCTAACAGTCGGCGGGCCTGTCACACAGAGCACTGATGATTTAGGAGCCCAAATTAGGTTTTACACTGTGCTTCATTTGTTCCACTGTGTTTATGGATCATTAGCAACTGCAATTCCCACTTCTGCAGAAGCTAGCGGTCTGATTAACTGACTAACTCACAGAGGAATTAGGACTGATATAGGACTGATACAGCTTCCTCATACCTGCTGCATTCCAATAGTTTAGAAATAGTTTTGAACTGGTCTCCAAACAAGACTCTTTAACGGCAGAATTATAGGACAAGTAAATTATCTAGAGACAGCCAAGATGTTTACTGTGTAGTATGAGTACAAATTAATCGGTAGGGAATTTTCATTTATTAATATCGGCTTGAATTTTATTAACATAAAGAATAACAGGATTACATCAGCATCTTCATGGGGTAGCAGTAGTAATAGCAATAGTAGTAGCAGTCGTAGAAACAGTAGTTGCAGTAGCAGTAATAGCAGTTGCAGTAGTAGTAATAGCAGTAATGTTAGTATTAGCAATAGCAGTAGTATCAGCAGTAATAGCAGTAGCAGTAGTAGTAATAGCAGTAATATTAGTATTAGCAGTAGTAATAATAGCACTAATATAAGTATTAGCAGTAGCAGTAGTATCAACAGTAGTAGTAATAGCACTAATATTAGTATTAGCAGTAGTAATAATAGCACTAATATTAGTATTAGCAGTAGTAATAATAGCACTAATATTAGTATTAGCAGTAGCAGTAGTATCAACAGTAGTAGTAATAGCACTAATATTAGTATTAGCAGTAGTAATAATAGCACTAATATTAGTATTAGCAGTAGTAATAATAGCACTAATATTAGTATTAGCAGTAGCAGTAGTATCAACAGTAGTAGTAATAGCACTAATATTAGTATTAGCAGTAGTAATAATAGCACTAATATTAGTATTAGCAGTAGCAGTAGTATCAACAGTAGTAGTAATAGCACTAATATTAGTATTAGCAGTAGTAATAATAGCACTAATATTAGTATTAGCAGTAGCAGTAGTATCAACAGTAGTAGTAATAGCACTAATATTAGTATTAGCAGTAGTAATAATAGCACTAATATTAGTATTAGCAGTAGTAATAATAGCACTAATATTAGTATTAGCAGTAGTAATAATAGCACTAATATTAGTATTAGCAGTAGTAATAATAGCACTAATATTAGTATTAGCAGTAGTAATAATAGCACTAATATTAGTATTAGCAGTAGTAATAATAGCACTAATATTAGTATTAGCAGTAGTAATAATAGCACTAATATTAGTATTAGCAGTAGTAATAATAGCACTAATTTTAGTATTAGCAGTAGCAGTAGTATCAACAGTAGTAGTAATAGCAGTAATATTAGTATTAGCAATAGCAGTAGTATCAGCAGTAATAGCAGTAGCAGTAGTAGTAATAGCAGTAATATTAGTATTAGGAGTAGCAGTAGTATCAACAGTAGCAGTAATAGCAGTAATATTAGTATTAGGAGTAGCAGTAGTATCAACAGTAGCAGTAATAGCAGTAATAGCAGTAATATTAGTATTAGCAGTAGCAGTAGTATCAGCAGTAATAGCAGTAGCAGTAGTAGTAACAGTAGTAGTTGCAGTACAGAGCCTATCAGAGCCTATCCCAGGAACATTGGCCGTGAGGCAGGAATACACCCCGGATAGGACGCAGTCTATCCAAGAACACATTCAAGCCAAAGGCAATTTAGCATAGCTAATCCAACTACTGGCATGTTTTTGAGAAGCTGAGGATCAATGTTCATTAAAGGAAAATTATATACAACTGGGTCATTGGTCATGGCATGTCAAAAGAACACAATGTTTTTTTGTTTTTTGTTTAAAAAAAAAAAAAAAAGTCTATAAAATAAAAAACCCTACGGGAAATATGAACAAAATTCTAAAAGCTATTAAAAGCCAGTTGAAATAAATGATAAGAAATAAAAGTGTTATCAGTGTCCTGGAAGTGCATATGCTTTTGTTGTTGTTTGAATATCTCAGGACTGTACGCAAATGCTACTCTAGTTAAGAGATAAACTAGGCAGCCATCTCTGTGAAATATAATACCAGGTATAAGATATAAGAAGCTAACAAAGCTAACAAATGAAATGAAACAAGGACTAATATATGATATATGAATGAGAAGGTGGCAAGCGCTGAAATAAATATCTCATGAGAGTATAATCTATTGCTGAATGAATAGCATTACAGAAAGCAACCAAATTTAGCATAGTTTACATTTACATCTATTTATTCCTCAGATACTTCATATTTCAAGTGATCCAAACTGCCCAGAGTGGAGGAGTAACAGCACAGGTTAGAAGGTTAAGTGTTCACAGTCGTTTTAGCCGCATTTTGAATATAGTGACAGATTCTGTTGTCCAGATTGATGCTGGAAGTTCATTCCACCAGTTTAACACCTTGGCTTCCACCTCCATTATTCAGGACCTTCTTGATCCAGCACATTCTATTATTTTGCTTTTGTTTTTTCTAATATATATATATATATATATATATATATATATATATATATATATATATATATGTTGGGTGCTGAGGGTTTCTTGCACATAACAAAGCCAAGACTTTACTGTCATTAAAACCAAAATTTAAGCTGGTGCAATACACAGGGAAAAGAAACAACATTCCTCTAGGACCATGATGCATAAAGATACAGAGCTTCGTAAAATAACAAAGAACTAAGGACTAAGTACAATCACACAGTTCCACATAAAGTGCATGTGTGCAAACAGTGCAAGATATTATGAAATCGTAGGTTATTTTATCACATATTAAATTTGCTGTTTGACTTATAAATAAATAAATAAAACAATTCCGATGATTTTATTGTAATAATGTGTTTGTTACAGTTCAAGGCGTTGTCCTGTAACGAAAACATGCCAAAGGGTTTGAAGGATAAGCTGACAGAGCAATCATCTACTATGCTTATGATTCACTTTAAGTAACTTCTCTCCAAGTCTACTATGTGACAAAAATCTTTTTCTTGACTTTAAAAAGGTGATAATAATAAATAATTAATTGTTCAGCACTTAATTGCTTAATTATTAAATTGTGTAATATTTCTATTTATGTATATTGGCTTCAAATGACATTGTGAAGTGTTCTGAGTGTGTGTACAGCATCCGAACATACATTTCATGTCACAACGAACTCTCAGACGGTGGCACCGGACATTCTGATGCTTGCTCAAGCTGATATAAAGTCATCCTTTGTCTGAGGTTTGAATGCTAATGTATAGAGTTTCTGCATTAATTCCTATTAATCATGCATAATCCACCCCATGTCCAAATCCAGAAAAAAAAACATACAATATTGCTTTTCTATACATATTTCCAATTGAGTAAATATCATGATGTCCACAGAAAACACAGTAAATACACAATATGTGCAATTTATTTCAGGAGAATTTATTTCAACTCATACTAAAGTCATATAACAATTTACTAGATTTTCAAAAAGATAAATAAGGGACATAAACTGTGGCAACTTTACTTGCCAGTGGGTTTAAATGGGATAAAAAAAATTACAGAAAGCTTCACAGTAAGTCTGACAGATTTGTTCCAGACAAGGCAAACTTTATTTTCATATTTTTAATGAGAACACTGATCTGCATAAGCTAGAGGGGTCTGGCTCTCTGCAGGACTCCTCTGTTCCAGCCACTGTTTTCCCATCTTCCCTTCAGCTGAATCATTAGCAATGCCCTCCACTACTTTGAAATTCTAATGAAAAATAAAAGTTGCTCAAATGAGTCGAGTTGGGTTGATATGAATTTATTAAGTGCTCTGTGGCTGTGAAAATACTCACAGGAAACTCGCAGTCAGTAAACATTCTAGCTCTACAATATATACTGCACATACTACTAACAATAACATACGTGATTATCAGTAATATTTGACGCATCGTGTGTATACATCATAAGAAAGATGAATAATAATGATAAGTAATGATAAGTTATTAGAGTGCTATGAATAGTAATAGTGTAGTTGAGTGAACTGGGCAAAAGCACATTCTGACTTCATGATATCGGCCAATATCTGAAAGCAAAAAGCTTTCTATTATGTTTTGTTAGTTTGTATTGGCAGCTAGGTTATGAGCCACTTCTATTCTCTTGATAAATGAACACTATTTCAACTCTGAAGTTTTCCAAACCATTTAACATCCTTCACTGATACAACATTACTGAATGATATCATACTGTATAACATAAATGAATGTGGAGATTGGAAGAATAATGCTTTTTCTGGGTTAAATGTGCTTACTTAACAGTATAGACTCTCAGTATATACTCTCTCTCTCTCTCTCTCTCTCGGATTCATGCTCTCTAATCATTTCTGCACTGACATAAGGCAGTAAATTCTGATTTCTCTCCAGCAAAAGCTCTCTTCTCTCCTTGTACTGCCATTATCTACTCAGTCAAATCCACACTTGGCCTGTTTCTATGCTCAGCGTAAAGGCTTGGTTGGAATCAGCCACTATCTTTTGGGCACAGAGCTGTAAAGCAGCTTCCAGCCAGCCATTTCACCACACATGAGCTGAGGTCTGGAGCCAGAGGCTGGTCCTGCAGTCAGCAAAACTCAACCATTAATATCAACTTTGGTTTCAATGTAAAGTAAGGAATGCAGTCTGTCCATATATGTAAAAACCCAGACGGAAAGTGAGGAGCAGCTGCAGGAGGATTATGCCTTGACATACTTACATACCATTCATGCAAAACCATTTTTGACAGGACAAACCAAGAAATTCCACAGGGATTTGGGTTCGATCCTTCTCCATTGTCACTGCTGGGGTTTTAAGCATTTTCACTGACCTGCAGGACGATCCTCTAAGCTTTGGAAGAAGCTGCAGGCTTTTCATCAGTCCGTCGACTGAGACTTACATTTACGTTTAGATTTTGCGGTGTTTGGCAGACGCTCTTGTTCTCATCCTGAGCGACTTACAGAACTGCTTTGTTGTCTGCTTGGAAAACAAATCTCTGAGCTAGTGCAGATCAGCAACAGTCTAACAATGCCAAAGAAGAAAAGGCATTTCCAGACACAAGAGTCAGTGGTGATACTCACAGTATGTACAAATTACAAGTGCCTTTTTGTTTCGTTTTTATTGTTACGTGCGTGTTTAGGGCTCAGAGTTAAAATCTATTACAGTTATTTTAGATTTTTTTTTTTCTACACATTTTAGACTTTTAGTTCTTTAGATTTTGTGTAATGACAGACCAAACTAAATATTTACCGGAATTTTTAAAGTGCCTGAAACCCAAAACAAAAAAACAGGAGCGGTATATAGTGTCTCAGTTGAATTTAAAAGTATTGCACAAGGATTAAAAGAAGATGCTTTGGTAAAGAGAATATATTCATAAAATATATTTAAAAAGGACCCACAAATCCCTCCAAAGCTTCGACTCTGTATACATCCTGCAAAAATGGCACATCAAAATGACACAGATTTCATGAATCTAATCAATTCTACAATTTCTTTCTACTATTTCTTATTAAATATGGTTCCAAGGTTACTAAACCTTTTTCTAGACATATTTGTTATATTTTTGACAAATTATTTTAATCATCCATTTCTAGAAAAAAAGCAAATCTTCTGTCAAAATAATCAGAACATTTAAACAGTAAAGAATGCCTACAAATAGTATTAATAATTAATCTGATTTTTCTTTTATAGCATTCTTATATTTATTCTTATAATAAAATAGGAATAGATTCAGGATATCATCACTTGCTAAGATGGCATTTTTTGGCAGTGTTTGGCTACATGCAGACAGACCGGCCTGTCCTTTGTTTATACAGCAGCATGTCTTTTGTATAAAGTTGAATGACTAGATTTATTGTCTTAATTTATGGCTCTGTGTTGGCTGGCTTTCTTTGTTTTACTTTTTTTTTATCTTCTTTTATTAATGGCAATAATATAAAATGAGTTTTACAAAATGTTCTTGATGGTACTCTTTATCCCTAACTGAATGAACTAGCATGCGGATGTGTTTTGATAGACTCTGGATGAGGCTGTCTGTTAAATGCTGAAAAAACATAATAAAGATAAGTTACTTAAACTCGACAGTATAATCTATTCATATAAAAGTGCTGCAATCCAGGCAGATTTTTTATGATTTGAACTCGATTGTTTAACATAAACTAATTTACAGGCACAAGTACTATACAAACTTTTGCCAAATCTTAAACTACAAAATAATTTCTTGTATAACCAGCATATGATCAAATCCATTCGTATTCAGCGTCATAAATGAGGCCCAGTGTCTCTTAATGGATGGAACCATTTCATGGAAGAAAACGTTCATCCAGGTTTCGTTTTTTGGTCGAGATATCACACTTACCGAGTGCAGCTTTAGCATTAACTGACCCTGTTCTATGCTAATATTACAATCAGTGCTGTGTAGAGAGCATCAGACGTAAGATTTATAAATTAAGCCTTAGTTAGTGTTTGTCCGATTAATACAAATGACATCTGTCAAAACTGCTGCGATGCTAGATGAAGAGAAGCTGGATTTATTGTCAGAAATATATATATATATAAATGATAGTTAGGAATTGCAAATCAGCACTGCTGTTAGCATTAATTCATTACCTAGTTACTTTCTGGTTACATATCTAGATGTATTATGAGTTCTCTCCATCTCTCTTTCTCTCTCTGTCTCTCTCTCTCACTCTCTTCATGACTCCATGGCTTCACCATTAACTTCCTCTATAATTTGGAGCTTTGTGTGTTTGTATATTTAAGATATATACTCTTTTAGTGTTTGGTCATCTTGTATAATTTCCTAGATGTCAGATATGGTATATTTGGTGCTCTGTAATGACCCGATAATTGTAATCACTGTTACTGCCTGGAAACAGTGGGGCTGAATGCCATTTATTTTGGGATCATGCCATTTTCTGTTTTTGGTTAGGCAGGAAGATGGAGTACACTTTGTATTTTCTTTTGTTCTGTTCGGACACATAGGTTGTTCGGAGTCTTAGTTGATAATATTTTATTTGTTGTTCTGTTGTCACCGCTTTACTTTTCTTCCAGCAGGTTTTTCTCTCAGTGTCTTTTGGTACACGAGTAGCAGAGCGAAGAGTCCACTGCTGGTCTCTTTGATTTATGCTGCGGCCACTTAAAAACTGTGTTTTTAGAAAAAGAATGTGGTATAACACTTCATTTAACAACCTTAAAGTGATTTTTGGTTTGTCCCTCTGGGGAAACCCTTAAAGCTGAGGTCGTAAACCGGCGGACTGAGCTCCGCATGCAGACCCGAACCACTCAAAAAATACTGTAGCAGAGCAGATCAACGTGGCCTGCAAATAAAAAAAGTGGCCGTAGTTCAGAGATTCACATTTTTAAAGGTGAAACTTCGACTTCTTTAGCAGATCTTTCTATGCTCAGCGTAAAGGCTTGGTTGGAATCAGCCACTATCTTTTGGGCACAGAGCCGTAAAGCAGCTTCCAGCCAGCCATTTCACCACACATGAGCTTTTTCTTTTTGCCGTTCATCCAGTCACATTCATCGGTGTAAATTATATAGCTAAAGGCAGCACACCATGTGAGAGAGAGCTAGGAAGGTTGACAGAAACAGAATGTTTGAAGACAAATGGACAGAGGCATATGAGTATTACACCCGCTTTAAATTTAAAGCAGCTGCTCCTCAGTAGAGGTGCACATCAGGGACAAAAAGTTACGGGAGCAGACAGCTTTAATTTAATACAGGCAGTCAGATATGCTGGATAAAGAAAGGCCACGTTCCTTAAGATAGGAATGTGCAGGTCACTTCACAAGACTAACTTCACTTTTCATCTTTAAGAACTGCTTTATCCTGGTCAGTGCCATGGTGGTTTGAAAAAATATTTTGGAAATCAGAGCAAACTGATTAGTTTAGAAAATACTGTAAGGAAGTATGATAAAAAGTAATAAATCTGGAAATGGGCAGGATTGGTGAAACATTCTGTTAGAGTGACTTGAGTTGTTGATGCCAGCCAACAGTAGTTCAGTGGTTAAGGTGTTAGACTACTGATGGGAAGGTTGTGAGTTCAAATCCCAAGACAACCTGTCACTTGAGCTGCCACATGGGCCCTTGACCCTCAATTACTCAGTTGTATGAATGTAAGAATAAATTGTATAGGCTCTGGGTAAGGATGTATGCCAATAAAGTGGTAGTATAAAACAAAAATATAATCACTTCCAATCACTGTATATGCCATTCAATAGCCTTTATGGGTACGCATTAAAAGACAACACTGTCACCATCAATCTTGTAAGCAATCAGTTTAATTATAATTAAATACCTCTGCCATAAATGTTTCCCTAAAACCTTATTATGAAGCTAAAGAACCGTTGCGTTTCTTAGCACTACATTGTTCCCTTTAGTAGTTGTTCACTTATCACGACTTTTAGCTAGCGTGCTTCAGCAATAGGAATCAGTCCAGCAATCTGACTGGCTGTGGTTGTATTGAATTGTTTTCATTAGTGGCTGTTTGTGTGTGGTTTTAAAAAGTCAGTGTCCTCGTGGATGTGTGTTAAAGCTTGGTATTTTAGGATGTACAGACTGTGATCTTTTCATGTGATCAAAAATTCTTTTCTCAGCAATACAGAATGTACTAACTGGCTAGACCTGAAACGCATATTTAATACCAGTGACTGGAAATCACTTCATGCAAGATCAACAAGTGGCAACATTAACTGGATTATACACAGGCAAAATATATACTATTCTGATGTAGTAGTGGTATTCAGACATGCTCTGTGATAGGTGTGTATCTTGATAAGAACCATGCGTTCCTGTGATATACTCCATATAGAAATTAAAAGCGAATCAGTGGAGGTTGTAAATGTTCTCTGACTTTCACTTAAAGCTGTTGTGTAAAGCACAGAGTGGAATTTAAGTTCTGGCTGCTTTAACAGGTAAAGAAAACAACAGCAGTGTTCATAAGCTGTGGTTAACCTTAATCTGGAAAAGCCTAGAGATGGCTTGGAAAATGCTGTAAGAATGCAATAGGCGCGACAGTTACGAGCCAGTTCGGTAAAGAATTATCGACCACTCTGAGATTATTTATGTTTGTGTTTTCATTTTGCCAGTCTTTATATCCTGGATTAGTCTTCCGGGAATGTCTTAAAAATGAGCACCACACATATTTCAGTTAGTGCCAAAAAAGAGAAGAAGCATTCTTGTACAGTTCAATTCTGGATTTGCGGTGATGGATCTCATTCTCAGAAGAAGAGCAAGGCTTTGAACAAGTAAATGAAAGAGAGACGTGCAAAACGATGGTCAGGAGTGTGTCATGACTTGGCTGATGGTTAGCAGCTGTGACTCACATACACACGGCCCCACGCATGACTTCAACGACCCAGAGACGCGAGTGTGACTAAAAATACAAGGAGAAGAAAAGAGCTAATAATAACTCAAGCGTGAGAGGGGGGGGGGGGGGGGGTTGTATTGCTGCTGAGATAAGCTACGGGCCGTACATGTACTTGGACCCCGATGCGGCTGGGGTACAGAAATTGGTACCAGCTGCCGAGCCAGGAAAAACGCTGCTGCGGTAAAGCGAAGGTGTCCAAATATGAGGAATTAATCATTCACTCATAAAATCTGGCCACTTAAAAAACCTCAGGCACTTCATGTATTTATTTCCATTTACGCGAAACAGCTCTGTCTCATCCTCCCTTTTTTTCTTTCATTTTATCTTGTGTAGGGAATCTATAGTCCAGTTTTGGAGCGTGCTATTGAGACAAGGAGTAGATATGAGTGCATTGTGAGTCACTTTCCAGATGGTTTCGCAGCAAGTGATACAGAGCCTGGGTTTGACCCACTATGGCTATGGCTATATGTATATAGAAGGAGCATAGTTAAAGAATTTCCTTAGTCATAATTGAGCTTCTGGTAGAACAAGTCCCTAGGCAGTGGTCACTATTATTATTCATTGAAATTCACCTTCTTGATGAGTTCAGCTCCAAAGCCTAAAGAAGCCATCTTATCTAAGTGATCAAGCTGCCTGCTGCCCCACAGTGCTGCTTTAGTATATATGGTTATCAATTCCAAAGACTGACAGACCAAATAAAAAATTTGGATTAAACTAACTGGCAAAACTATGTTCGCTATCTCTAACAAAATACCATTAGCAAGGGTAGATGGGTGGCCTATAACTTGCAGTACTACCCTAACTCGCAGTGTTGTACATTATCACTAATACTAAGCTGTTTTGTTTTTCATGAACATCTGCAAGGAATATCTAATACTGCGTCCATCTAAATCTAGTAACTTTCTAGGAATTTTAGGAATTTCCATCCTCTGGCCAGGAAAATCCATATTAAATGACCCTTCAGCCTGGAATTCCTACACAGGAAGATGGGAATGTGTCCACAGCGCAGAGTTCAACATGTCTACTCTCACCATCAACAGTAAATAAGGCTCCAAATATAGTATTGCGTATATGCTTTGAATCATTCAGTGTATAAATTGGTTAAATCTATATCATTAACCTCATAGTTGGTTGTTTTGAGAAGGAAAATCACTCACATTGCTAACATTCGGTTAGGTGTTTGCTAGTATTTGAGCTATGGAGCTTGGGCAAACAAAAGACCAGCTATCTTTTTTTTCCAATTTGAAACTTGGAAAATGTAATTCCAAGTTAAATTATATGCAGCTTATGTCCTGGAGTTTAAAATTTAATTTTAGATCGTCTTTAACAAAAGAGCTTTATCCCTAAGAGCGTTAAACAGCATGGCCTAAAATTAATTAATGATACAAAGTGAAGCTATAGGAATGTTGGAATGTTGATTCCTCATCCTACTCTTCCCAGCAGTGAGACAGCTCAGGTAAGGAACGTGAGGTCATGCTTCTTCACTGCCTCTGAATTATCCAGACATTCATGGCAGCCTCTGTGAGTGGTGCTTTGAGAGACTCCCAAACATTCCTGAGGTAACCAAACCTGACTCCCTCACTTAATGGGCCTTTTTTAAAACAGAGTGAGGGGTGCAATGACACTCAAGTTGATGATTCAGGGAATTTTGGCAAAAAAATAAAAAATAAAAGTACACACAAGACGCAGGAACGTACACTCACACACCACGTAAAAGCCTACACATTCATACACACAGCTTAGCACAGTGTGGGTCTTTGGTTTATTGGTCTGGAGCTGCTGCATGTGTAGCTGAGTGAAGCCTCTGTTTACACTAATGTTTTTACTGGTCTATAAAATATTATTCAGAATCACTCAGGTCTTGTATAACTTGAAAAGCCACAACTGCAGGCCTCTTGCTTGTCATACAAGTCCATAGGGGAATCACAAAATTCCTTCTATCCAAACTAAACAAGGTGATTTTTAAAAGCAAAAATGCTTGACTTGTCGATTAAAGGTCTGGTTACAGCAGACTGCAAACAAACATATACTAATAAACGACTTTACATGTAATGCTGCAATAATTGTTCACCTTGGTGGCATTTGCAGCCATCTGAATCAGCTGAACACGCATGTTGGGAGCCATGCGAAAGAAACCAATATGTCTAGACATAAAAATTACAGCCCACTATCTAGCGATAGAACAGAACTGGGCTAGAGCACTGCATCAGCATGTTCACCCAACTTTATTTTCACTTGAGAATTCCAGCTAGTTTTCTCCCTCCACATAAAGGCTACCAAGCTGGTACCATGAAAGCATAGACACCATCGTCATGAATACTAATAATGAAAATGCTTAGACAGTTGTGACACAACTTTGTCTTACATTACAATATCCTTAGTATGAAGATTGTAGGGCAGAATGATGGCACAGTGTGTAACAGTGCCACCTCACAACTCCAGAATTACCATTTCAAGCCTTGAGCTTGCCTTTCTGTCTGCCAATTTGGAGTTCTCCCCGTGTCTGTTTGGGTTTCCTCCAGGTTCTCTGGTTTCCTAAATATGCCAAAAATATGCAGTTAGGTGGATTATCTATGACGTGATTAGCTGTGTGAATGTGTGCGCATGGTGCCAAGCAATGGACTGGTGCCCCTTCTGGGGCGAATTTCTGCCTAATGCCCAGTCTTCCCAGTATAGGCTGCAGATCCACCGCAACCTTGACCAGTAGTGTTAACTGCAAAACTGAGATGTTGTTCATCATGGAAATGTGTGATTCAGTTGCAATGCAGTTGCATTTTTTGAAAACCAGAGGTTCCAATCTGTGTAACCCATAGAGTAAAAGTACACAGAGAGCACAGTGATTACATGATTGCATTCCTTCATGAACCAATATAAGGAATTATCTACCAATTTCTGCAAAGAACAATACACAAAATAAGTTATATAGTTACACAACCATGTTATAACCCTTAAAAACAGCTCTTCAGTAGCATTTAAACGCTTCCAGACTTGAGCTGTGGAAGACGGGCATTTTAGTCGTCTTTTTTTTTTTTTTTTTTTGATATAATTAATCATCTACCCAAGAAATCAGTAAAGAAATCATCAAAGTTTTCCATGTAAAAAAAAGTCTTTCTTACTCCATCCTTTCCAGTCAGAATTGGATTGTGTGAATTACTGAGTTAGAATGTGTGTTTTAATGCAAGGTGAGAGGATTAGTATTGATCACAACAATCTCTAAATGAAAATGCAGTTATAAGCTTTTTAAAACGTTAAAAGAAACCTTATCATCCAGTAAACCCGGGGTTATGTGGCGCATTTTCAATCAAGTTCCTATGAGCCTTTAACCTGGCAGTATACGCACGGTGTTAGGCAACAAGCTAACTTGGCTAACTATAGTGGAATATGTGGGCATGCTCCAGCCAGCCACTATTACAGCAGTATTAAAACTCATTAGCTCGCTCTGCTAAGGCCACATGGTAACCTCAAGGGAGACTGTCAGACCACTGACCAACTCATTTAAGATACATGCTGTTTCTTTTAGCTGTGACTTAATAATAATCTGCCTGCTAAATAACTAGCTGTGTCATGTACTCCAAAAGCCTGAGACAGATAAACACTCATTTTGGTCTGCTAGTGGATGTAGTAATAGACGTTTGAGAGAGCGAGAACTGTGGGGACGTGCAGGATTATAAAAATAAAGCCAGTGAATGCCATTGCATGCTATGTAGCTCATTTTTATGTTAATCCGTAACATTACTTATGTTAGTTATGCTCGAACAATACAACACCATAGACGTTCCCTCACTCAGTTGAATTGTCTGAAATGTAAACATATCTCACTGTTTGGAACCAAAGCAGACCTGCGGAGACAGAAACTCCCTCAAGTTTTATGCGTCCTCATTGACTGGGCAGATCCTTCATAGGCCACATATATAAACAGGCCAAAAGTCCCAGCAAGGCAGGGAAAACAGTTGCAGTCCTAAAAACGTGAATGATTCCAAAAAAGGAAACAATACGAAAGAGCAGTGATGAAGATCTTCCATGTCAGAGAGATGGAAAGAGAGAGACCTTAACATGCTGCAGTGCAACAGTCATCATCCCTCCTAATATAAGCACACACACACACACAGCCTTCCTAATGCCGTTCAATGCAACAAACCCCTCTCACCCGTCTTCATTCGCCATTCACCTGCCTGTCCAACAGTAAGTTCCAAACCCATCACTGGAATGGAGGAGTGGACAGATGGCCAGCTGAAGACAATAATTATCACATATTTCTCACCGTTGGGCATGCTGCTAACACGGCCTGCAGAACAATGCCAGGATTCCATTCGATATATATGCCCAGAGATAAATAAACAGCAGGGAACCCTCATTCTAGCTGATCAAATCTATAACAGACTATTAACACTACTACTAATTAGACAGTATTAACATCATTTTTAATACTGGTGCTTGAAATAATATGCACAATTGCTGCTTCTTCGTGAACACAGGAGTTAGCTGGCTCACCAGAAGGTTTAAAAAATGAATACCGTTTAGCACTGATGTGTGAATTGGAAGTGTTTAATTTAGGCAGGCAGTCAGCATGTTGTCAAGCTACATACATCCTCTGGCTATTCTGGTAGGGGGCAGGAGTGGCAGTGTAAACTGTCAGCAGGAAGTAATGATAAGAGGTGAACTTTCACCTACAGGTCAGGGGGTCATTTATGTGACTTGAGCCTGGGAGTACATGATCTCTCACCATTAGGTAGGTGCCTGCTGCTTAAAGTTTCATTATAAACGGTGAACATTAACCTCTGGCAAAACAAGAACTCTATAAACTACACATCATTATATATTAATCATCACATATAATATGTACATATTATACATATTATTTAACAGCATATGGAATAGAGCATATATCCATATCCTAATACGTAATTTCATTCAATTCATCAGTTATGTACTAAGTTAAGGGAGACATAAATCACAACAGGGCATGCTGTTATAGGAAAACAATCGATGATGGATTAGTGTGCCCCAGAGTGATTATTTTAATTATAACAAGACATCCCAAAGTTTTTATTCATCTTATACCACAGGATATTTGTCACTGATTACATGCGATACTTCCAGTTCATTTAATAGATAAAATTAATGATGAGGAGCATGTGAAGAAATAAAAACAGATTACTTCCTGCTATCTCTTACAATACAATAACAGCCATAAACATTAATCTCCTCACCAGCGGGCTATTAAACCACAAAGGTGCAAAATGCCTAAAACTAAAAAGTGCCTGAAACTTCAGAGCTGACACTGGAGACTCCTTCCTTAGTGTTAAATAAATAGAAAAAAAAATTATAATATTAAATTACTACATTTATTATAAGATAGATGATTAATTCTAACATATTACAAGTGCACTGACTATGATACGAATTACAGCCAGACCTTTTATCAGAGAAGATAATGACTAATCAGATTTAAAAAATTCAACAGCTTTGTTGTATAATATTTTCAATCGGATGACTGACTAGACTAGCTAGCAAAGCTTGCCAAGCTTTGACCCTCCAAGGGTAAGGTACAGACTGCAGATGCTGTTACACTGACATGGCTGTGTGCCTGTGCTGACCGGACCTACACTCGTGTGTTCTAATTCAGTACAGTGTTATAGGAAGGGGGCTGAGGTCAAGAAAGGGTGTTGATAGGTGCTATGCTACAGATGTCATAATTATGGGGAAGCATTCCCAGAATTCCTTGGGAGCTTCGACACTCGTAGCAGCTCGTTTCATCTCATTTCAACGTCTAAGCTTACCGCCTCTCGGAAAAAAGGACGACGTGTTCCCACAAGCTGTCGGGAGGAGCATCAACAAAGGCCCAGGAGATTAAGATTACAGGGTCAATTTCCATGAGCGACAATAAAAAAATCTCTGTATAAACAATACCACGAATGTTGTTGTGTGGATGCTGTGACTTTTATTGAGCTGTTATATCATTAGAGCGTTGCGATGATTTGTTTGGGAATCCGTTTGATTCAACTGACCTATCATTAAACCAAGTCAGACTGCTCCCTTATCAAGCTGGTTTGTCAGTCTAGAATTTGGCATCAATTTGCTGAATTCCCAGCCATTATAAAATTACAACTCTGCATGGAAAACTTGCAGGCCAAGACCAGTGCTGAGGAGAGAGAGAGAGAGAGTTAAAAGTACAAATCAAAAGTTGTATCAGTACATCGAAATGCTGACAAGGAAAACCTGAGCAGCCTTTATTTATCCCAAAGTTGTTTTTCGCTTATGAATCCCTCTTTTTTTTTTCACAAGGTGTGGCGTTAAAAACAAAGCATCTGATATTTAATGCTGAACTTGTAATGACTAAATTGAAGTTGTAGTAGATGTTTAGCAGAGCCCTGCCTTTATTACACCTTGGCCGGAGGCTACATGTGGTTTAACAATATGGCAAACAAGAGCATGTTTGTTCACAAGGAAAATATATAGCTTTGAAAGAAAGAAAGAAAATGCTGCTTGAGTGAGACAAAAATATCACTGGATCGTCTTGAAGTTCATTAGATGCACGCTGATGGGAAAAAGCTTTGGAAGTGGATTTTATGGGCCAGGGCTTCATGGAAACTATAATTAGATTCCAACTGTGTTAAAAAATCTTTTTGTTTGGTTGTTTTATCACATCACTCCTTTATAGGTTTTTATGTGGGAGAGTTTGTGTTGCATTCTTGATTTTTGCCAACTACTGTCTCTATAGAGCGATTAAGGTAAGGGGGCTCTGATCTTGGAGAAAAGGTTTTAGTGAGAAAATATGCAGTGGATTAATGTGAGGGGTCAAGCAGCCATGTGTGGAACTTTCACATACAACCAGGGCCAAATCAATCACATCAATTAATTTGCCCCTTTTTTGCCCCTGATACTACTAAGAACTGCTCCACTTTCCATAGTATTAAAGACCCACACTGCTCTGTAATGATGTGGGAGCTTAAAAATAATAACTGTGCAGGATTTTACAAGCTGTATATCTGGCTTTGAGATCATATTCTGCCGTCTAAAGTTACATCCTCATCTGAGTATACATGGCACAATGACATTGTAATCAGCAACAATTACAAAAGCAGTAACACAAATTATACCACAGTGCTGCTGAGCTCTTGAATCTGATTGGACAGAAGGTCAAGTTAAGACAAGTCAAGCCCAATCTTATCTATAAAGCACATTTCAACACAACTGTTTCAAATTGTTATACATAACACCACATTAAATTCCATCATAAAACCAAAAAAAATGAAAATGTGCTTTAAGAGAAGCTTTAACAAGGTTTAGTCTAGTGATGGAGCGGATCTCATTTGAAACGGAGGAGATGGTTCCAGAGTTTAGGGACCAACCACATAAAATGCTTTGTCTTAACATGGTGACAAGGGACAGATAGAAGGAGTTGATAACAAGATCTCAATAATGTACTGTGGAGCATGACTAGAAAAAGCTTTTAATATATAAATAGGAATTTTAAAATGTATTCTTCAGGAAGCCAGTGAAGGGATGCCAAAAAACAGGAGAAATATTATCCATCTTTTTGGTCCTTGTTAGAAATCTAGCTGCTACATTTTAAGATAAGCAAAGCCAGTATACAAAAACATTACTGTAGTGTAATAATAAGAGTGCTGGAATAGGAGCATGAATCAGTTTTTTGTACCGAGAAACTGTTTGATCTTTGTAGAAGGTGTTGATTCATTGTCTATAATACAGTATAATTTTATATAATTGCTGTTTTATAAGAGTCATAAAACACTTTGTGGAATGTTATTGGAATACATACATAGCTATAAATCAATAAAACCTGGCATTAAAGAACAAAAAGAACATGACTGAACATACTGTTATTGAAAAAAAATAAAATAAGTCACTCTGCTTTATGTTGGAGCCACATAACATCACTCCATCTTTGATTATTTAACCATAACAGCATGCCCCCAAGTGTTTTACTCTTTACATAACAGACGTTTGTAGTACTTTCAGCTATGCGTATGCTCCGATTTTTTAGCTCCGGTTTACATTGCTGTCAAAGTCAATAAAATGGTTGTTTCATCCCTGAACCACATAGTGCATGTTGCTAATTTTTCAACAATGATCATCAAAACCTCCCACACTGTTCAAGTTGTAATTTAATGACCCTCAAACTCCTCATGTCATTGGTTCTTGGTTCCCAGGCCAGCACTATTTTGGTGCTCGAATTAAAGCATGTCTTTGGTGGTGGAAAAACGCTAAAATATCAAGATTAGACACAGGCATCTTGTCAGTGGAAAAGGGCTTAGGGCTGTGGAAAGGTTTCTCACGTCATGTAATGGTTCTCTTGATGTGCCGTGGACCACATACTGCACCGATAACAGAGATGGCACACAACACATCCTGTACATATACAGCTGAAACAGACCTTGTTGTAGATTTTTGCCATGTCATATTTTTACTTCTATAATGAGTATTATAAGGATTAGAACCTGCGAGAGACCGAGAAAGACGTCAGCCTCATTGTATGTGAGCTTTTTTTTGAGCATTGCCAATTAACGCTCAATCCACTGCCTACATCGTCACTGCTTGTGGGTAACAGGGCACCTATTAGTAAACAAAAAGTAAACAGGAAAAAGGGGGTTTAATGATCTGCTTAGACCCCCAGTCCACCACAATACACCATTCATGTCTAATGAGGAGTGAGTGTGTCACACTGTGGCTGATTGATTTTTTTTTTTTTTTTTTTTTGTGCTTCACGTTGATAAATATAGCAAAATAGCATCACTGGGTCTAATGAAATGCAGCATAACCCAGAAAAGGCTTTGGTTGCCTCGTTACATAATAAATGCTGGCACTGGAAGCCAGAGCCCCCACCACACACACACACACACATTGCTGCCATCTTTGCTCATCCATCTATGACACTATGTGCCACCCACGATGACAACCACGTCTACTACTTTCAGGCTCATTATGTGGGATTATTATGTCAGGCTGTGCCTTTGTCCCGTCTCTCTGCCCAAACACCATGCAAAAAACACGGCATGACCTCAACTGCTTGCTTCATTCACAGCACAATCGAAAGTAAGAGGTCACATGCCTGATACCCCTGATTTATTAACGCACAGTAGAAAATAACAATTATTGGGGATTTTGTTAGAGGTTGTACTTCTGGTTTATAGAATAAAAGAATCTTTTAAGAGATATTGTCATAGACAAGAGATACATAAAGAAAGAAATATATATTTTTATTCAATTTGGTTCTAGTTGGCATTTCAGGGCTAGGACCATGGCTAACTATTTCAGGAAAGTCATGTGAAATTCCCAAGTTGGGTTTTTATTTTATCTTCTTAATGTAAAAAAAAAACCTGTATGCCCTGCAGATGTGAAAATAGATTATTATTATTATTGTTGTTGTTAATGATAATAATAATAATAATAATAATAATAATAATAATAATAATAATAATAATAATTTATTTTCACATCTGCAGGGCATACAGCTTGTTTTTTTTACAAACAAGTTGTTTTGTTTTTAAAAATAATAGTTCATTTTTCACAGGTAGGGCATGTGCTTATATTTTTCACATTATTTTTTTTTTTACACGATTTACTAATTTTTATGTCATTACGTTCAAATCTTACTCTTTACTATGCCTCTTTTTATTTCCATGTTTGATTTAGACATTTATTCATTTTCATGGTCAGATATAGAACACGTGGTTTCATATTTTCACATGCTCAAAAACTGTATCAGTCACGCTGATGCTAAAGGTTTGCTTACCAACTGCCAGAACTGTTGCGATATAAATAACAGACACACAAGTATAGCACATTGTTTGAGGTGAACAAAAATGCAGGACACACATTAGCACTCTGTAAATGTCAGGTGAGTTTACACCCCAGTGTGGGCTTTTCTGTTTTCACTCAACCAGGTCTTTTTCCCCTCAGAGCATATGGTGAACTGTACTTAACTGGGCATAATAACTTTTTCACACACACACACACACACACAAACAAACTCAGGGGGTGCTTCACTGGCAATTTTCCACCCATCACTGATCCTAAAAAAAAGCCTGACAAATATGATTCCTCTATCAATCACTCACTCTCTCCCTCCCTCATTCACTCCCTCTCTCTCACACACACTCCCAGTTTGTCTATTCATACAGACTCTCTCTCTCTCACACACACAGACCTATTTGGTGGATAACTAGATGAGTAAAAATGTATGATTTCTTGGTTTATTTACATTTTTTCTTGCTAAACTTCTCCATCAGAATGGTAGTAAAACTCAAGGAAACACTGGGAAGCATCAGTCAGATCCGTCAAAAAACAAACAAACAAAACTTTAGACACCAAAGAGAGCAATTTCATATGTGAATAAATAATGTTTCTAACGAATATAACCGTTTCATTAAAATGTTCATCTAAATTGTGTCTTTT
This sequence comes from Hemibagrus wyckioides, assembly GCF_019097595.1. Taxonomy (NCBI): domain Eukaryota; kingdom Metazoa; phylum Chordata; class Actinopteri; order Siluriformes; family Bagridae; genus Hemibagrus; species Hemibagrus wyckioides. Next base: position 18,082,530 of record NC_080723.1, read on the forward strand.
ACGTCTCTATATCTGGACGGTATTCTTGAAGAGTATACTGTATATAGACTCATGCTCATTTACAAATGTGTTCATTAAATTTAATGGGATACAAACACAAACCCACACATGTACATATCTCTATCTGTCGATAGATAGATAGATAGATAGATAGATAGATAGATAGATAGATAGATAGATAGATAGATAAATCCATACATCCATATCAAGTGTATGTACACACACACATGCGTGGGAAGTCGTACGTTGCTTCTCTAACGATTGCGATCCAATTTAAACAAATCAATCACTTGATAACTCAAAGCACTGTCGTATAGTTAAGCTCTCTAGCTACCTCATAATCATTTGGTTATAATCATGGTTGATGCAAATTTGTAAATTTGACCTGATTGTAGCATCTTACACTCTCCAAAAAAAAAAAAAACCCAGCCAAATCTGTCATTCCCCAGGTATGTTCTCAGACTAGAAACTTGTTAGAAGCCTCAATTATACCAATAACCCACTGTAGATCTTTGAGTGGTTTTATAGAAAACTATTAAAAATATTTGAATACCCTTGCCATAATATACATAATATCTGCTGACTATGGCAGAGTGATTTCTAAACAAACAAGAAAAATAATTAATTACACAAACAAGCAAAAGAACAAACAAACAAATAAATAGTCTTCAACATTGTTTGGGTTCACGATCAATATTTGTATTGTATTTTTAGTTTCATATAATTGTAAAAGTGACATTTTAGGCAAAACGGTGTTTGCCATATTTTATCTTAACGTGGTGAATAAAATGAACCATGCATTTAAAGTAAGACCCTTATGTCCGTACCTGTATTTTGTATGCAATCATCTGTGTTTAGGGTCTACATTTACAGTCAAGATCTGATACACCCTATACCGCTGAGTATAGCCGACTAAATATAGCAGTGCCGTCTGCATAAGATTCCACATAAACGACATCAGCGAGATGAAGTGCTGGAGTGAAGCACGTGGAAATAGCATTCATCTAAATGATCCAAATGACAGGATCAAATTTTGTCTGTAAAAAAAAATACACACACACACACGTAGGCAGCATGCACGTGTTCTTACACTTGCGTTCAAAATCATTGGTTTTATTCTTGCAAGAAAAACCACCGTCCCTGTGTGAGTGCGCGCGCAGGCTGTGGTGGCGCGCCATTACAGGGCTGGGGTCTGAACGACCGTCTCTGATTGGTCGAGGCCGAGGGTGTGTCGTGGAGAGTGGGTGGAGCTTGTGACACGCGGTTATTCAGCTATACAGCACGGTCCGCGCTGGAAGAAAGAGAGAGAGAGAGAGAGAGAGAGAGAGAGAGATGTGCAGGAAAACGCTGCAATAATGAGGGCTACATCTCAAACCGCATATTAGTCTAATGTGCAAAAATACTCCAGTTTTCTAGACTGTTTCTCTGAAACCCCTCGCTATGTATACGCTTAAACAGAATATCATGTAATAACCGGCATTGCAACATCCACCAGCTTAAGACACAATCGAGCACTTATATTCATGTGAGTCCAGCTGGACTTAAATAAACACTTCCAACAGTGAGGATTTTACTGCTCAAATGCTCCAAATCGGACTGTAGACTCGGATAGCCCATGGCTCTTCAAGCTGTGAAATTTTCTCTTGAAACGTTTCCTGGAAAGCACTGGGCACAGCGGAGCCCCTCTTTCAAGGGACGGTTTTTTTATTCCTTCAATTCGGGTCTTTAAAATAAGAGATTCGTGGCCCCCAAACGTGTATATGTTAAATTGGGTATACATACATACATACATACATACATACATACATATATATACATATATATATATAAACACCGACCTGCTCACCATGTCTCCTTTCTTTCCAATGTATGTCGCTTCATTTGCCCTAACGTTGCTGTTGTTTTTTTCAAATTAGGGATTTATCCCAAATATTTTCATAGGCCTACTCCCTATATAACCTCACTAGTCTACACAGTGGACAATAAATCAGCTGCACCCATACACATACCACACTGTATAGTTAACATGGATTTGGGATTTTATAAGCGTTTTATGGCCGATAGCCGAAAAGTGTATCAAAGATGTTTAGGATTTTTTTGTAATGTTTCTAGAGGTTACAGGTTAACGTGGGCTCAATTTCAGCTAGGACAAACTGGGCTTAAAAAAGTACTGGGCTTATTCTGCATGATACATGGCTTTGAATACTAATTAAAATATATATATATATTTCTAGCAATGGAGAAAAACATGGAATACAAACAGCACACACCAACAGAAAGAATACAGGTTTAATGTCCAATCTATATCACTCATATCACTGTATATATCCAAAAAAATTAAATAAACCAGCATACTATTCTATTCTTCATAGATACGTTCTCTTCATACCTTTAATGTGTGTGTTTTTTACCTGGGAAATTGCATGAGGTTTACTTTTAATTACAGTTCAAAGTAAAGCTTTAAAAGATACATAAGCTGTCCTTAAGATCCAATGATGTACTTTAAATTATTCATTGAAGGCATAGGCTGCTATAGTTACCTTTACAGTTACAAGATACATACTGAAAGTACATAAGATGCACACTTGATGGTGCCACCCAAGGACAAGAACAAGTACAGTGCATCCTGATTAAATCAGGCATTATTTCAATCTATGGTGGATTAATATAGTGTGAATATAATTTATAACATAAAAAGGCATGTCATACCTTTTTAAAAATCGATTCGGTTACAGTCAAGCATGGTGCAGGATATTAATAGCTTAATGACATCCAGACAGTTTGAAATAAAAGTGATATCAAAACCACATCGTCGTGGAGGCTTTTAGGTGTTGTGCCATAATTTGTTGGCAGAACTCGTCAGACTATCTGACGTACGTGTGTGTGTGTGTGTGTGTGTGTGTGTGTGTGTGTGTGAGAGAGAGAGAGAGAGAGAGAGAGAGTCAGCCAGTGCAGCACGTTCACATGGATTTTGTGTATGTGTGTGTGAATGGAGCAGCTGCCTTGGGGGCGGGGGTGGTTTTGAATGATGCAATCCCTGCCAGCCATTAGCAAAGTTGCCCTCTTTTTCTCCACTGTGTGAACTTGGCACACACTGGCTACAGTGACACAATAGAGGCAGAAGATGATTAAGTCTGTTGATTAGTGACTTTTTCATAGCGACGCAATGTAAAATGTCACCTTCTGTTCATTTCAACGTGCGTGCACTCATTCTTTCTGGCAGCGATGACACTTCAGGTGTGTAATCCAACATACAAAATACATTAATGACACTTTATCTCTGTAATCATTAGGATTAAGTGGTTTTTGAATAGCTTACAAGGATTTTCTTAGAAAAGTCTATTACTGTGGACGATTTAATGGGTGTGGATTTATACATGCATACGATTGTGCAATATATAATACACCACCAACAACAGGTTTAAAAACACTTCCTCTGAATTAGCACTTGGTGTAATATAATTCCAGATAGACTGAATACTGTAAATGATGTGTTTTGGACTGTCACAGGGAGATTGTGTTCTGCATGCTATGATTTCAAGTCATGAAACGTGATTCACGTGTCCCTCCAAAGCTTATGTATGACTATCTAACAATGAGAAAGACATCACTAACCTGCAGTAAGCTTTATCACAATCATTATAAATCAAATAAAAAAATTATATATATATATATATATATATATATATATACACATACACCCACACATATATATAAATATATATATATATATATATATATATATATATATATATATATAAATATAAATATAAATAAAACAAAAATGGTACATGTTTAACTTTAGGCACATTCCTCAAAAGAGATAAAACATGCATCCGCTCGCGCACACACTTCACAAGTCGACTTGAGTTTGTTATGGCGCGCTGGGGCAACTTTCGCCAGGGACACACCCCCTGGCACCCCACCTCCCCAACCCCCCAACCCCGACACAGTGAGAGAGAGAGAGAGAGAGAGAGAGAGAGACACGCACGCACACATACACCCTCCACCCCCACCACCCACCCCCAAAACTTGGCCGTGGTTGTCGGCGTCTCTGATTGGTCGCTCCGCCGCGGCGACGTGACAACACCTGCTCGACCGATTCATCAACACTGACAGGCCGGGCCGCGGGAGATATAGGCAGCATCCATCCCGTTTCAGCGCGCTCATTCCCGACAGAGACACGCCAGCATACACAAACACTCAGTGTCTCTGAGAAACTCGATTACCCAAGGTGTCTCGGGGAAAAAAAATGTTGACCAGATTCGCTGTGGCGCTGCTCGTTTTCTCGGTGATCGCGCTGACGGAAGGAACAGACGCTACCGACGCTCATGAAAGTCACCCGGAAAAAGCGGCAAGCCCAAACCAGAAAGGACGACTCTCCTTGCACAATACAGGTAAGACACGATGGGACACAGACAGCCAAATAGGAGTCCAAATAATCACTCTTAAAACTGTGACCTGATTTTATGGATATATTTTATGCACAAAAGTGGAAGGAGCCTTCATTCCTGGTAGCCGTAAATTACACGGTAACCGTCCCGATCCGCGGCGTGCCATATCGAAACATAGGTTAATTGATCGGAAAATGGCCACGCTGCGTTTTCTGATCTCGAGGAAAGACTATCACTTTGTAAATACCCGGAGATGCGGAAATCCAATAGCTTCGTAAACTATTAATAGCGCGGCGCAAGGTAGGCGAATGAGAGGTAATGTATACGGTTGCTTTTTAAGAGTGTTTATTGGAGTGTGCCTTTCGTTTTCCACGTACTAGTGCTCGTATTCTGCAAAAGCCCACGGTATCCGCATTCTAGGAATTGCTAAGCCTTATTCTTAGATGTCAGGCAAACGCTCTCTGGCTGAATAATGAAACGTCGCGCGCTTGGGAGCCAACTTCATCGGCGCAACTTTCAGCAGGAGCAGCACACGAGCCGCATGAGTGATGCAATGACCCCTCACATTACACGCGTTAAGCCTTTCTCATGTCAGCCAGTCCGATTTGCATAACTTTAACGACGCGACTCCTCCTGTAGCAAGAAATACTGAGTAGTGAAATCATTCCGTTGGATTTTAGTTCGATCAGATGGGTCGCTGCAAAGATTTATGTTGTTGGTTGGAAATGCAGGAGGCAGGAGTTGATTTAGAGCAGCCGTGCTCGGTATATATGCATATATGTGTGTAGGTATGGATGTAGGTAAGTAGGTAAGTAGCTGTAGAGTCTTTAGATCGCCTCTTGTAACCCGATGCAAAGCTGCGGCAGACTCGCGCGCTCCGAGCGCATTCCCTGCGCGCGCCAACACAAGCAGCGCGGAGCGACCGAGAGTCTCACTTTTCCTAGGCGCGCTCCGATCTTCATCACGGACAGTGCGCTGCTGTCCACCGAAAGCACGAGATCACAACGGGATAACGAGTTACTAAAGCCTTCTCCGTGCACAAGAAGGCATAGTGCCGATCCAGTCTTAAAGAAGAAACGCCTTAGTCATAGAGAACGCCTATAACCACGACCAAATAATTATTATAATGCAGCTAGATGCAAATGACTGTTTAAGGTCCCCTTCAGACTCACCAGTGCTACACATTTATGCACTTTTACATGCGTAAACTTTTTTCTGTAGAATTATTCAAATAATCTTCAAGGGCTCCCATGTAGGGACAAAGTGAAGAACCCTTTAGGATGTCAGATGGGAAAGCGTCTTTTTACCCCTCAAAGTTCTTCCAATCACAGTCCATAAGGTCAAATATAATAAACTAAATTATGTGAGCCATTGAATTTATAAACTCAACCATGTGGCAAGCATTTATATCTTAAAATCTTATATGCTTTTTTTTCTGGATGCACATATACGCATGCGATTTTAATGATGTCCATTAAGATTGCTCATCTGCATGTTTACACACTGGGCTTTTCTTATGCTTTAAAGTAGCTAAAATGCTAAGTGAAGACTGCTACATTCCTGAAGAGGTCCTCAAGGTTTATGGGTTAATGGTCATAGGATTTTAAAAGCGGGTTTTACTTGGAAGCATTTCTGACAGAAAAACACTCTGTTGTATTGTTCTACTTAACAGGGTCTTAATGCATTCTTCCCAGCCGGACAAAGTGAAGAACATTCCAGGGTGATAAGTGGAACCTTTCTTCTTCACTAGGTGTAGGCTTTAAACAAGTACTGGCCCATTTGCCTGGCAGTCATCTGCTGGGTGAATTATTTCATCTTGCAAACCAGAATCCGATCATGTGAGAGGATCTATCTCCATACACCAGAGAACCAAAATCAGTGACTACTATTAGGGTATGCAAGCGTTCCTGAAGCTTTTAATCACAAGAGTATAACAGCAGTTGTATTACCCCACCAGAGTATATCAGTCACCATCACACTTTCACCTCCAAGCTACCTGTTCTTCCGCTAGCTTCCTATGTCAAGGAGTTTCTTCGGCTGTTTTATAGCCTTTCTCTAAAGTGAGATAAACTTAATTTCATCCTGCCCCCCATACAGTTAACCTTCCTTTTCCACATCTCAGGCACTCACTGCCAGATGCCTCCCAGTTTGACTTTAATAGCATACCTTAATTACCTCAGCTGCGCGCTCTCTCTCTGTGCTAAATCTGTCCTCTAAGTACAGTTCTTGCATTTTCAGTTGAGAAACAAAGCCTAAAATAGGCACTAAGTGATTTTCTTCCAACCATATGAGGTGAAAGGTTATGTCTTTATACATACTCATGTGCCATTTAGCTTTATTTCTCTCCAAACTCAGCAAGCCCTTTAGCAAGTAGCAATCTTGTATAAAAAAGAAAGGTTGGAGTACAAGTTTTGTCTGAAAATGAATTTGGGGTATAAGCTTAAAGGAATCTGCATTCTAGGAAAGATGTCTGCCTTTTTTGCTAAAGTGACTAATCACATTCTTGCTTTCCCTGCTGTCTTAGCTGAGATCCAGCATTGTCTGGTGAATGCTGGAGATGTGGGCTGCGGCGTGTTCGAGTGCTTCGAGAACAACTCGTGTGAAATCCGCGGACTGCAGGAAATCTGCCTGACCTTCTTGCACAATGCCGGGAAGTTCGACTCCCAGGTAATGAAACCTTTCTCGGTCCCTGCGTGCTACTTTGCTGTCTCACAGAGGTCATGAACCCCCCACCCTCCCGTGGCAGGTGGTCTTACCCTTGGCTCCGGTTTCACGAGCTGCAGGTGGATTTGGAGCAGAAAGCTTTCAGCCTGAAACATAGCCTCAAGACAGGGCCTGCTTGGCATCACCGAGGGGCCTTAAAATTTGTGTTGAAACATAAATGAGCTCTTAACTCGCATTGCAGGAATTGCACTGGTTCATGTTATCCCAGCAGATGCATGGGGCCCTCTGTTTGGAAATACTGCTTATGCATTGCAATGCTGGCAGGTGTGACAAGATTATATCTTTTGCAAGAGGTCTGCTGTACACTTAAGCAACTGAAGAAAATTTAATCTTGTGTGTTTCCAGGGCAAGTCTTTCATCAAAGATGCACTGAAATGCATGGCCCATGGCCTTAGGCACAAATTCAGCTGCATCAGTCGAAAGTGCCTGGCCATAAAAGACATGGTGTTCCAACTCCAGCGTGAATGCTACACAAAGCACAACTTGTGTGCGGCGGCTAAGGACAACGTTAATGTCATTGTGGAGATGATCCACTTCCAGGACTTGCTCCCAAAAGGGTGAGTGCTCACACACAGTTACAGGCCAGTCTTTCACTTCACCCAGTTCCCTGCGTGTTCCTTCCTTTACATGGAGTGCGGCTTAGTGAACCTGCCAAGCAATCCAACAAAGCCACTTTCTATTAAATGCCACATTTCTGTGAACTTACATTTGCATAAGAAAAAACCTGTGGAGTGTCCAAACCTACATGTTTGCTTTATGTTTGAATAGATAGTTCTTCTCAAGAGTTTTAAATCAGCATCTATATATAACTAGACAGAAACAAAATGTAATTTTTATGGGGGGGGGTATGTTTTTCAACCTATGTTTATGCACAGGATTGCATAATGGGAGGGCTTAAGTCAGGAGAGTGTTAAGTGGGTCTTTGTAAAGTCTCATGGAAGGTCCATGCTGTCATCGAGACAGTGACATAACCTTCCAGTGCAGTGGCTTGCTTCTCTAGTCTCATTTTGCTGGCAAACTGAGCTAGAGTTCCAGCCTTTGACCAAAAGTCCCAGAATTCCACACGGTCCAAAATATGCACTATTTGTTGTTGTATTCTGCAACATGGTCCTAATAGTGCAATGTTTTTTGTCTCCCCCTCTCTCTTTCTCTCTCTCTCTCTTAGGCCTTATGTGGAACTGGTGAACATCTTACTAGCCTGCGGTGAGGAAGTCAAGGAGGCCATTAGCAGAAGTGTGCGGATACAGTGTGAGCAAAACTGGGGTGCTCTCTGTCACAGCCTGAGTTTCTGTTCATCGCCCCCGCCCCTTGCCAACCAGGAGCGCCATACAAGCCAACATGAGCACCCTAAAGGTCCACGTCAAGCAGACAAAGAAAAGCCTGGCAAAGGGGGCTCAAGCACCCATCCAAGAAGTCGTGGCCAGGGGGCACGACGCGCAAGCCTCGATGCCACAATGGCTGAGCAGGAGGACCCTGAGAACACCGACATCCGGAGGTGAAGAGCCCCCAAGCACAGACTGAGTAACAGGCCCAGTGAAGCTCTCCTCTTGTCCTTTTCCCCTCCAGCGGTCATTCCAGATCTCCCAGACTGTTTGTTTACTTTTGCAGGGTATTTGTGATGTAGCTCATTTTTGATACTGCAGATCCTAGGTTCTTTTGTTCTTGTCACATGACTCTAACATAGCATTTCTATTTCGTAAGCATACCCCCTGTAAGTTATTTATTTTATTCTTTATGCAATGTTGAAATATAAAATGTACATATAAATACATGTATATCTATAATTACACAAACCTGTATAAAATATAGCCATTGTATGCAGTACAGATATACTATATGTATTATAGTATACATAATAAATAAATGCTTGTTGTATTAGTTACATTATTTCACCTACAATCAAACTGTAGATATGTAACATATTTTTTTTTTTTTAAAGTTTGATATTTTGCGTGTATTGTAATTTGGAATACTTGTTGATTAAATATAAAGTGTACAGTAAAGTCCAGGTGTGGCACATAAAAGAAGGACAGCTTATTATTGGTTACAACAACAACAACAACAACAACGAAACACAAAAAGGCTTAATCTAATAAATACTTTCCTTTGATTATTTCAAAATGAGGATGCCTGAAATCACACACCACATAACTGAAGCATATTCGTGCACACACACACACACACACACACGCACACACACAGTGACACACACACAGTGGTTGCTAACGTAAAGAAAACGCAGTCACTCACCAGTCCCAGAATGATGAAGTGTCTATGATTATCTCATTTGTGTGTCACTTATGCACTATTTGGGATTTACCCCAAACACATTAGTCTGACACAAAAACAGCAGCAGCTCAGAGTGTGTCATGGAAAGCCAGGCTGCTTGTGTCCTAGCCAACCCTTCAGACAACTCTACTGGTTCCAAGTAGAAAAAAATAGCAGGCCCTGCTCTCTCCACTGAAAAGAAGCAGCGGTTGGAGCCATAATAAACTGGCCTAAGACCTAGAAACTAGGTTAAGTCTACACAAGGAGCGAAAGCTATTATGGATACTACCTTTGAAAATACCACCTTTGCTGCAGCCATAGGAGAATTCCCTTTAGCCATGGCTGCAGAAGGGTTTCATTAGAGACACAAATAGTGCACCATTTAACCATTTAACTGCATAATTTGGCCATTTTTGTTGGCACAATCTATCACCATTTGCCCAGAATACTGCATACAGACAAATTTTATAGTTAGATTTCCAGATTAAATCTAGTCTTGGACTGAATTATGTTACGGGAAAAGGGCTTCCATTTACGAGTCTCTGTTGAGCACTTTGGACAAAAAAAAAAAAGTTAAACGTTGCTTGCATTTACGTTTTTCTTAATAGTTACGGAGTATGGATGTAAATGAATATTAGGGATAAGACAGTTCAAGACTTTTAAATCGATGGCTGTGATGTTGGATTTTCTAATCATGCATGCATTCTGGCTACAAAAGACATTTTAATGATCTGCAGATTTAAGATTATTACAGATAATATTTAATTTGGTCATATGTCTGAAATGTTGCCCAATCTGTGTACTGAAATATTGTGACAAATAACTTGGTCATATCTCATTACAATCATTTTAAAATCATTTGAGTATTTAGTGTCAGTGTGTCATAAAGAAGTATTTCGTTACACTACTTATTAAATATCCCCCCATTGCACGTTTTAGTTCATTTTCCGCACTTATATCGTCCATACATTACATTACAATTACAGAGTAAACGTATGGCCAAGTGCGCTTGACACCATGTCTGGATTTACACACAAGCTGTGATTATTTGACACCAGAGAGTACACAGGCATTAATCATGCTACTGTGGGGTCTAAGCAGGCGCTGATTCTAGGAATCTGCTCTTTCTAACGGGAAAAACAGCAAGCCTTAATACTGCTCCGATCCAGCGGCAATAATCTGAAGAGCGCTCCACGAAACTAGCACATAAAGCTGTCAGGGTGTGTGGCATGGCCTTGGCGGGAAGCCATGCCATGGCAGCAAGCACGTCCTTCATGCTGCTGCAGAATCCCACAGGCCTGCCTGGGAAAAAACTCACTCTCTCTCTTTCTCTCTTTCTCTCTCTCTCTCTGTCTCACCGTAAATAAGCTCCCCTACGTTTTGGCCCAGACTGCGCCATCACTGGGCTGGAGATCTATAAACAGGCTTTACAAGGCCCCGGCGGGCACGGCTGCACCTGAAACATGACTGCCCAGTGCCGCAACAAAGTGGCCTTTCTGAAAACTCCAGAATTTACAGAACTGGAGGTGTGGGGGATCTGGACTGGATAGTCAAAGACGCACAGTCAGCCTTCCAGTAGGCCTGGGAACTACTCTATACTCTGGAGCAGGTTAGCATAAACACTCATATGTCATATTACAACCACACTACAGTCTCTTATTACTGAGATGTCATACTGAACACTCCGTCCAGTTTCCTACAAGTAGCCATGCTAACGTCACATTCTGGCGGGGTGAGTTACGTGAGAGATTTCAAAGAGTCCTTAGCTCTGGTACTCTGAGTCACTCTTAGACAATTTCAATATCAAGCCCAGCCCTGAGACACTAATTTGGTATGTTTTATCTACATTTAGATTTACTCATTTGGCAGAAGTGTGAACTGAACAGATAAAGCTCCAAGGCAATGGTCATGTCCAGTTTGGCAGTGCTGGAATTTGAACTCACAACCTTCCAATCCACAGCCAAGAGCATAGACCTCAATCAGCCAAAAACAAATCCCTTACCCTTCAATCAGTCGGGATCATATAAGAATCCGACTTGAGCGCTCTTGTAAAAGGCTCTGGATGAAAGTGACAGCAGGATGCATACTGGATGCCTCAAGACTGACCTTAAAAGACACTGGTATCACTGATCTCTTGGAAAATTGCGACCTTGTCTGAAGAACAATGATGCATTACTGCCCCCTTGAGGTCATTTATAGACACAGTTTGAAACAGATTTCCATCCGAATATTTTCGAATTCTCACTGAGATTCATTCAGATTACATTGTTCAGTTGCTATCTTTCCAAAATCCCGGATTAAAAGTTTATATGGCGTCTGAACTTAAAATAAATAAAATAAAATTTATTTATTTATTTTTTTTGCATTTTCATTAGCTGAAAAAGTTCAATGTATAGTTTCATAATCTATTTTCTAAACATCATCTGTTATCTGTAACCAGCTTTCCTCATATATTTGAAATGCAAGTCTGATGAATAGAAGAAATTCCACTAACAAACTTTTACATACAAAACCCACCCAGAGGTTCTCAACCCTGGCCCTGGTCCTGGTCCTGGCCACTTGCCCTGCACACATTAGTGTTTTCCCTACTCTAACATACCTGAATCAACTAATGAGCCAATTAACAGCTCTTCCTGAGTTGAAGTGGTGTGTTAAACTACTACTAAAACACTAAAATGTACAGGATAATGTGGTAATCCAGGTCCAGGGCTGGGAACCTGTTCAGTAAGCCACTGCTCTGCTTACATTATATCTGTTTATAAAAGGAATTGCCTAAAAGACTAAGTGTTTGCCTGCAACAACAGCATACATAAACAACACGGCTTTAAAGCTCAGTACTGCTGAGCATAATGCAACCATTAGGCCAATAATATGAAGTAGAACACTGTTTGACTGCATATCAAGGCTGGACAGAAAGTATAATCATGCATCTTGCACATTAAACAGATCCAAGTTCTTTCTAAAGGAAGAGATAATGTAAAAGCACTTAAAAAAAGAGAATGCAATTTTACAGAACAGGAAAAAGTCCCACTTTTTCCAGACATTTTTTCCCTACAAGACTGCAGTAAAAGACAAATGCATGCTTTCCCCATGACTCCTGAAGCCAACCATTTCTCAAAAGTCACAATCTCTGCACAGAAAAGGTAAAGAATTTGACTGTTGTGGCATTCATAGTCCTGTAAGAATGAGCGGCCCATAAAATAATCACATTGGAGATTATAATATCCAATGTGGGTGAAAAGATTTGTACAGGTTCCAGTTCAGTTTCCATAAACAGTTATAAATTGATCAGAACTCATGTTGCCTTGTTTATAAAATGCTGAGCTGTCAATCAACAATCATATTAATTAATTAAGAATATCTCAAATATTATGGGAGCAGGGGAGGAGATAGATGCCACATGTTTTGGCCAAAACATCCTCCTACATAAGCCAAATCACCTCAGTGGAGACATGTCATTCATCTTAAGCAAGTGTTTTACCCTGGTCAGGGTCATGGTGAATTTGGAGTCCAATCAAAGAACAATTTATTAACCAAGACACCTTGTTTTTAAGTTTTTATTGGGTAAGAACACAGAGAGGGAAAAAAACCCACAAAGGAACACAAACCAACACAAAAAGGTACAAGAGAAACAGACGAAAAATAAAAAAACGCTTAACAAGATGTAGCTAACTCTAAGTATCAGATATGGATCATGACTCAGGATGAAAAAAAAAGAAGGCTGAAAAGGCTCCAGCAAGGGGAGACAAAAACCAAACACACAGGGAGATGATGGACAGCATGCTGATGTTCCTCACACATCCACTCAAACACAGTGGAGCTCAGTGGGAGACGAGCAGACATATGTTAGTTCATGTTTGAGCTGCTAGAACTGAAACTCCAAACAATTCAGTGTGTGGGTCAATTTATGTGGCATGGAGTTGTCTATAACTCGTAAGTCCTTTCAGACTCTTCACGCTACCATTTCCTCTACTCTTTTAATTCAGACTACCATTTCCTCTACTCTTTTAATTCAGACTACCATTTCCTCTACTCTTTTAATTCAGACTACCATTTCCTCTACTCTTTTAATTCAGACTACAATTTCTTCACTTTTTTATTCAGACTACCATTTCCTCTACTCTTTTCATTCAGACTACCATTTCCTCTACTCTTTTAATTCAGACTACAATTTCTTCACTTTTTTATTCAGACTACCATTTCCTCTCACTCTTTTCATTCAGACTACCATTTCCTCTCACTCTTTTAATTCAGACTACCATTTCCTCTCACTCTTTTATCCAGACTTCTATTTCCTCTCACTCCTTTATCCAAACTTCCATTTCCTCTCAGTCTTTTATCTGGACTACCATTCCCTCCACTCTTTTATTTAAACTTCCATTTCCTCTCACTCTTATCCAGATTTCCATTTCTTCTCACTCTTTTATTCAGACTTCCATTTCCTCATTCTTTTGCCTAGACTTCCATTTCCTCTCACTCTTTTATCCAGACTTTCATTTCCTCTCACTCTTTTATCCACACTCAGATTTCCATATCTTCTCACTTTTTTATTCATCCTATCATTTCCTTTCCGCTCGCTCTTTTATTTAGTCAACTATTTCCTCTCACTCCTTCATCCAGACTTCCATATCCTCTCAGTATTTTATTCAGACTTCTTTCTCTCACTCTTTTATCCAGATTTCCATTTCTTTTCACTTTTTTTATTCAGCCTATCATTTCCTTTCCTATCACTCTTTTATTCAGACTACCATTTCCTCTCACTCCTTTATTCAGACTACCATTTCCTCTCACTCCTTTATTCAGACTACCATTTCCTCTCACTCCTTTATTCAGACTACCATTTCCTCTCACTCGATTATTCACACTACCAACCTCATCAGTTCAAAATCTTTACAATCGTGTCATTACTCCATGACATTTCTAAAGAATTTCAGTGGAAACAAGGTATATTTTGTGGTATTTTGCTACTGTGCAGTACTTTTTACACAATTACAATACCAGGCAAGACCTAAAATGATAACTGGTTACTTGCATATCCAAATTGGACACTAAATTAGACCCTTTATAAAGGAGATTAATACAGATTCATAAACAGGAAATACATACTGTATTCTACAAGTACTTCAGTTGACTATTAAAGGTTTATTGTATTGTTAGATCTAAATTGTTTTCTAAATTTGTCCATGACATCTCTCAGTTCATGTATCCTGACTTAGATTTTATAAAGTTAGAAAGATTTATTTCCAAAAAAAAAATTTAACACCACAATGTTTTTTAGAAATAATGTGTTCAAAATCTTTCAATGCTTATTCTGTTACTGAAAAGCAAACTGCAAACATCAGTTTTCCTTGTTCAGCAATTCCTCCCTCTGGACTGTTTCCTTAACACACTAAAAACTGCTAGTATGAACTGGACTGGAGCACTGTGATCTTCCATGCAAATGTGAGACAGATGAAAGCCTGAGCACCAACACTGTGATTATTAATATTAGAGGAGTAGCGTAATGAGAAAGATCATTCAGATTTAAAACTAAAATGTGCATGAACTTATGTCAACACAAGACACTTGACACAGATGCTCATCCTCAGCTACATCACTCAGCTGCTCACAACTAGAGATGTTTGCCTTTAATTCCACTCACACAGTTATCATCTTTGTTTGTACCTATACCTGCAAGATTTTCTAATCAATTTAGATAACAAAAATATCAAAATAGTAACCTCATTTAAAACACCACAACCCCAGCCAGACAGTGGAAAGATGAATAAATGAATGCTGTAAATGCATTGGGTATAAACGAATGTGCTCTTTGTTTGTTCTGTGAGTTCCATGTGTAAAGGCCTCCTTATTATATCTGTGTTTGTATCAGTTTAATCCTTTTTACTGGTACACAGGCATTCCATTCAGCTGGTGGAATGGAAATCAACTTATGGAACATTTTCAATTAGTATAAACAAATTAATTACTTTATTGCCACAAATCTGTAGACTTGTTTTTCCATCTGTTGAATAACCTTACAAAGAATTTTACCAGTTGAAAAGAATGCCTTTAAATTTTAGATGTTTATGAAAATGAGCTTGGAGCATCTCAGAGAGTAGAAATGGGTTTAATATCAACTTACTGTAAGATAAACAAACATTTGTTTGGCACTTTTAAATAAAAAATATTGTGCCAGGTAGGCTAGGTAAAAACAGAAATATTTATGAAAAACTACAAATTCTTAAAGCCTTGAGTGTCTACTTTAATATAAGTCATAAACCACCACTGATGAGTGTGACATGACAAAGAGATTTAATACTGAACAACTGGACACAACAAAATAGGCCATTTTTTGGGGAAAAAAGAGTTAAAACACATTATCTGTATCATCCAATTAATTGAACAATGTTTTCGTATTTGCTTGCACTCCAATTCATTCTTAATTGAGGCTTAAATTCAGAATGTCTGACGAATCATGATGCCATTTTCACAGAACAATTACTCTGAATTTATATTAACCCTCTCATAGAACAGTTACAGTAAGAATTCTAAAGTTAAATCAAGTCCAGAAAACAACATCTGCAGCTTCAGTCACCTTAATGGAAAATCCCCAGCAGGAAAACTATCACTTAATTATGACGAATAGACTCTAGGTGCAAGGCCTTTCCTGATGTTTTGAAATGCGAGAACCTGAACATCAGTTGAATCTGTGCAAGTAGTCAAAACTATTTCCTGACATCTAACAGAGGACAGGTCATCTACCTCCCTGTGGGAGCCTCCATGTAACTCTCTGAACGCTAATAGACTGTCTAATCTACTGCCAAACATCTGAACATGAACCAATGATCCTGAGACAAATGGAGAACAAATTGTGTGATGATAAAAGACTTGGGTTTGAAATTTGTTCTGATTATTTTTTATTTTTAATGGTACTTTAATGTCATGTGTTTTGTTATACATTTTGTAAATTCTTTTCTTAACTTGTAGCTTTTTAGCAGATGCTTATCTTTTATTATTTTAAAAGACGAGCCTTGGTAAAAACATTGCTAAGAGTGCCAAGAAATGTTAGCGTGCTGAGAAACGAGCACTGAAGAGACAAGTATGTTAGCAGTCACAATTACTGAAGAACAAATTTTGATTCATTCTATTAGATTAGATTTAGATGTAGAATTTAATCACAGTTTTAGAATAACATTGTGCAATTTCATTCTTTCCCAGTATTTAATGTAAACCACTACAATCTCAGAGTACATTATTTGAAGCCGTGATTGTGGCTATGTGTAATACAGTACGTTGACTCCCCAGGTCAAGGCCAGTGTAAACTGTCGCTCTCTAAAAATAATGGTTTAATATGAAATGAATATCATGTGAGAAACACACAGTGAGACAGATGGGACACTTAAGACTGTCCTTGACTCTTGGTGAGAAGGTGTGATAGACAGTGGGAGGAACGTCCAAGGCTTTTAAGCCTATTTATATTACTATTTATTTCAATAACTAATTCTTGATGGTTTATGTGTGTTTCTAAATAATACTGTAAATATATGAAAAAAAATTAAAATTATAAAGATTATAGAGTGTATCTGCTGTCTAGTAATATTTAATGATTTTTTCTTATATAAAACATTAGCAAAACTACCAAAAGGCAATTATAGTTAGCTTGTAGAGAAATACTTACTTTAAAAGGGGATCAGTCTGTCAGGTCTCAGAGGGAAATATTAGGCTTATAATCTATGACATATAAGCTTTTCTAGACATTTTAGAGTTCTTATGCATCTTTATTTCAAAAACGGCATTAATGAGCTCACCTAAGAGCTGCTGATTATACAAGATGTCAGAGAAAGCTGGACTCCCATCACCACTGTGTCACCTGAACCAATCACTGATCATCACTGTTTATCCATCTATATGTTACTTTATGCAGTACTTAGCAAAATTTACAAGTAATAAAGATTCTCCCTTTTCCATATTCCTTTATGGAATATTGCTTTATCCATTTTCCTAGTATTTTCCTAGCTGCTACAACTCAATTTGACAGAAATGGTTCGGTATTTTGTAAAATACAAAAATAGTCTGATTTGCTATGACCAAAGACTTCATCTAACTATAACAAATAATTTATAATCTAATATGCCACAGCATTATAGAGTTAACTTTATAACAATAACTTTGACTATAGTTCCAGTTGTAACTTAAATAATAATAAATAATTTGTCCTAATAAACTATCTTTTAATTTCTGTAGTAACAGCTCCATTAAAAGACTCATTTAATAAGACAAAGAAAACCATAGTCATTGATAAGGTGAAGGTCCTGACACCCTGACATGGATTCACATAAGGAAAATATTTAATGGGGTGTGTTTAAGAAATCTTCCTTTACATCCAAAATGGGTGGACATGCAAATTGTCATGACGATTAAATCATTATGCAAATGAGTGTGTTTTCTCTGCAAATATTTGAGCACTAAGGTAGGCTATTTTCCTCTGAAAAGACTGGGTAACACTGGAAAAAAACAGAGAAAGTTTAGAAAGTTGCTGTGAGGTTTTGATACAGCTACTCTGGGGGAGATTAATGGCTAACAGAGTAATGGGGACATCAATTAAGTAGCTAAGATAAATAGTCCTAAGCATTACTGAAAAGCTGTGTGTTAATTGTTTTGAAAACAGCACCAACATAGACTAGGTTCAGTCTATAGCAAGGGCAGATAGATAGATAGATAGATAGATAGATAGATAGATAGATAGATAGATAGATAGATAGATAGATAGATAGATAGATAGATAGATAGATACCAAGGCTATGGGAGTAAATGTGTGCAGTAGATAACAGTATAAAGGGCAAATTACACTCTGTTATAATAGAAAAAGCCTAATGGATATATTTAATATCTGATACATATGCAAGACTTGTGTTCTCAGGGAGTAAATATCTTAAGCACCTAACTGAATATTGTGATAACAGAGTGGATGCCGTTGAGTCTGGGAGTTGCAGGATAACAGCGGATACGCAGGTGAAGAGGCGGAAACACGGCAGTCCTGGTTTCAGTAAGCCAGACCAATTTAGATAAGACCCATCGGGCCATTTCAGCCCTCAGTCCGAGAATATCCTCTGCAGGTCACCAAGGAGGAAGTTTTCAAGAACTCTTATCCTCTTTTTTATCTGCTGGAAGCGCGCTGTTGAAAGACAAACCCTTACACAAACGCGCTTAAACGTGGAAGCAGCATCCACAGCATCCAGAACCAGACTGGCTTATAACTTTATAAACCAGGCTAATAGAAAATGTAGTGGTTTAACCACTAAACTAAATCCTTTAAGATCTCCAGCTACAAAACCTACATTTGTTTACATTATTTTACTCCTTTCAAAGACAAATCTTCATTCTCTTTCTTTCTTTCTTTCTTTCTTTCTTTTCTGCCCCCTTTTTTTTTTTTTTAAGTTTTTCCTCTCGATGCTTTGCTGATCAGAATTGTCACTCTCTCTCACACACACAAGCGCGCGCGCGCACACACACATACACACAAAAAAAAGCGGACAGCAGGAGTCTGTTCATAAATCATCCTGAGAAAACCCAGCTTTCCATAAGCTTACGCGAGTTTACATTATTTCGCCAATTATTGCTGTGGTGGCCTGCAGGACTCTGCACTGCGCCCAAAAGTGCTGGCGTTCATTCATCAGACACGGGCAGATCTTCCCCTAAAAACACTATAAACACGCAGCCGGAGCCGGAGACACGGCGGGACCATTTACACTGCTGTAGCGCGCCAACCGGGGGAGATAAAAACAAACGATAATGCTGTCTGTCTGCCGTGAGGAATTACAGCTCTCTCTATTTCTCTATTTCTAGGAGAGGCTGGAACGTGCCAAGGTTCTTGCTTTCACACCCGGGCCAAAACTGCTGGAGACTGTGTTTAGCCCAGAGTAACAGACTGGACATTAATTCAGCATCAGATTTGTTTAGAAATTTTTCCATTAGAATTTTTTGTGTCATTTCGAGGCTTTTCGATCTATCGAAATATACAGTATGATATCAGAATAATAATAAAAACTATATATAATAGATAGTTATATATTTAAAGAAATACTGAAAATATAACATTAGTTTTTCTTAAAAAAAACAAAAAAACAAAAAACACACACACACATATATATATGTCAAAATCACTTCAGCCATTAAAATTACACTTTGATGTCAATTTGATCAACATCCAACTTGCTTAAATGTAGTTTGCTTTGACCCACTATTTGTTTGGGGGTATAATCGGCCTGACCTTTATAACTCGGCTGCTGTTGGGTGGATGTGGGTGGCTGCTGGTTTGTTGTCATCTGTTATCACATCCCGATAACAGTCGGTGACACCGCGATCTGTCGGTGAAAGACAGTTGGGTTTGTCAGTGCAGGTTTCAGGTTCCGGCACTATAGCATCTTGGAGCACCCACTCTCTGAACACTATTCTCAGCTCTCGTTTCCCTGAAATAAATGTTTTATATGAACGGTTTTCGGTCCTAAACAGCGGTTAAACTATTTTCCAAAACAGTACTTACAACCTAAACTATAGGCAAACTATACTACAATACTTTTAGCCTTGATCTAGTAGTATAAGGATTAAGTGCAAAACAGTACTTAACAACTAAACTACACTACAGCCCACTATACAACAACATGACTGGACTATACACAATACAATAATATAATATATACTATACTTTAGCTCACCATTAGTAATGTTTTGTCAGGGATGTCCATGACAGTAAAGTATTCCTTAAATGCTGCACTGTTTACACATCTTTACACTGTAGAGTAACTTCAACCCAGTCTTAGTTAGGAATCATCTATGATTGCAAAACAGTCCTTAATTACTCTACTCTACTCTACTCTACTCTACTATGCTATAGCTTTGTCCATATTTTGGTAAGGACTTATCCTTGAGTCCAAAACAGTCCTTATACTACTCTACAACACTATACTATACTGTGGCATCCCTGCATCCAATCAGGTATTTGCTTATTTCGGTAGTCCTCCAACATGTTAAGGAGTTATAGCAGTTATCATGTCGCCTTATGATGTGTTTACAATTCAAGGTGATTTTCAATTTCCTGTTCATAGTTGTATTTGAATGTTCTTGCTTATGTTGTTCCTGTGTAATGTGTGTATGTGAATGGAGTTATAATTGCTATGTGAGAAGCATGCCTTTTATATATAGATGTCTAAAATGCAATTTACATTTTCCCAGATAAAGATTGTTAATGACAACTCTGGTCATTAGAAAGAAAGAAAGAAAGAAAGAAAGAAAGAAAGAAAGAAAGAAAGAAATTATTAATAATATCAGCATATGGGAGTAACGGGTCAGTTCGTGTGCTTACATTTTCTATGAAAGTGCATTTGTAAATTACTACGTCACGGAATCTGCGTTAGCCAATCAAATCCAGGGAACCTTATTACGCGCTAGCCCCTCCTCGCTTACACACAGCACTCACTCCTCTGCCCTATAGAACCCACAAAAGAGATGTTTCAGGGGTCGATTTGAGCGATTCTCACTGAGGTGAAATATAACCTGGAGAAAGATCGCTGCGTTTCCACGAATTAAAGACACGACGCATCATCCTGATAAATGACAGCAAGGGCACTCGCGCGTGGTTAAACAGGACTTGGTGCCACATGGCGATGTTTTCGAGCCAAATGTCTTCCACTCCCTTCTCAGTCCGGGACATTTTAAACCTGGAACAGAGCCACGAAGACATTGTCTCGTTGGAAATGTCGCTTCCCACTTCGTCCTACATGATGTTTAAACCGGAGCCTTTCGTGGACGCGGTGAACGGAGCAGCGCTCTTCGCTCCTGGGGACGAGCAGGACACTAAAGGTGACAGGAGCACATCTCTGGACTTTAGTCCTGCCTTTTATGGAAAGAGTTTCTTAGAAATGGATCTAGCCAAAGACGCAAAATCGGACGACACTCTTGAAGCAAAAGAGAGGAAAGGTATTAACGGAGAATTATTTGTGAATAAAAAGCTTAATAGGCCACAGAAACGCTAACTAAAATATTTTGAATATCCCATATCCTCTGTGTTGTGAAGCTGTACAAGGTTGGACGGAATTATTCAAGCTGTAACATCACATAATTTAGTCAAAATTATTAATAATTTTGACTAAATAATAAATAATAATGTAATATTATAAATTACAATAATAACATTTTAAAAGTATTATTATTATTATTATTATTATTATTATTATTATTATTATTATTATTATTATTATTATTATTCATGGCATTCTGATTTGGATCCAAGCATTTTCGTTTAGATCATCAACGCACGAAGCTTTCAATATATTTCCCCTAGCTTTATATATATATATATATATATATATATATATATATATATATATATATATATATATATATATATTATTTTTGCTCTAATGCCTCTGCATGTTGTTTGTCACGGTGACAGGGTTTATAAAAAGTGAACTTAGTAATCTCAGACGCTGGATTTTGTCTGCTCCACGGAAATGTGTTTATCTCTGTAATAATTATTTCAGGTCTGAGAGTCACACTGTTATGATTACTACAAGTGAACATTTGTGGGCGATTTATAATCTTTCCCAGAAAACTCATCCAAACAATTTGACAAATGACCAAAGAGGCTCATTTCGCATTGTCAGCATTTTTGCACCTAGACTTCCCATTTTCATACAATGAAATTTCTCACCAATGAATTAACAACAGCAGATACAATCAATAAATTAATGATGGATTTTTTGAACTCTTAATGAACTCTTAGTGTACCTGCAGAATTGCAGTATCTCTTACTGTGTCAAATTAATGCTTAGAGTGACGAATTAATTAACCCTTAGTGAATCAATGAACTCTTCAAAAACTCTTTTTTTTATTTCTTTATTTCAGAGATATGATTTTATTTGTTATAACTCTATAGATGTAAATCAGCATAAGATGGAATTAAACACTTTAGGTGTTAGTTAATCCAACTTCGAGGATTTTGCTGTTATTGATTAGCCAGTGAATAAAAACAAGCCACAATATCAGTTTAAGGTAATAAAATAGCAATCGTCTCTGATTTGTTAGAATATTTTTACTACAGATTTTAAGTTATACAAACACATAAACAAACAAACAAACAAACAAACAAACAAATAAATAAATGTGTCATTCCAGAAAAGGTGCGTTTACCGGAGGAGCGACAGAAACCTGATGAGGCGGAGCGGCCCAGTCAGCGGAAGCGGCGGAAGCCGCGCGTGCTGTTCTCGCAGGCGCAGGTGTACGAGCTCGAGCGACGCTTCAAGCAGCAGAAGTACCTGTCGGCGCCCGAGCGGGATCACCTAGCGCACGTGCTCAAGCTGACGTCCACGCAGGTGAAGATCTGGTTTCAAAACAGGCGTTACAAGTGCAAGCGCCAGCGTCAGGACCAGACGCTCGAGATGGTGGGCGCGGGCCCGCCGAGGCGCGTGTCCGTGCCCGTGCTCGTGCGAGACGGCAAGCGGTGTTTGGGAGACGCCGCGTCCGCGTACAGCGCTTCTTACAATATGGGGATCAACCACTTCCCTTATAACGCCTACCACAGCTTCGGGAACGTGAACTTCCCGAGCGCCGGAAATACGAACTACACGTGCAACTATTCGGCGAGCGCAAACGTGCCTCCGGTGCAAACGTCACCGTCCAGCGGTAATTATGTGAATTTTGGAGTCGGGGATCTGAACAACGTGCAGACGCCGTTTCAGGCCAGCGGCGGAGTTTCCTCGTTACACGGCATTCGGGCCTGGTGAAGCAGACTCTCCTGGACATGATGCACAGGCGATATAGAGGCAACACTCAGCTTGAATTGCACGGATGGTTGAAATCACACAATGTTCTTCCTGATTCAGGAGTTTGTAAATCAATGTGAAGTAAGCTTTTGGGTAAATCCAGTTCTGAGTAGGGGAAATATTTAGTTCATTAATTAAAATGTGTTATGTCAAATTTGTTCCATTCACACACACACACACACACACACACACAGGTAGGTACCAGGTACCAGACCAGTACTTCTCCCCTAGCTGAGGTGGAACCATCAGGGTGACATGTTTTGCACATTTATAGCTTATGTATTTTTTTCTATCTTGGGAAGCTGCATGTGCTTTAATTAGCTATTTAGAGTAAAACGTTTAAGGTCGATCAGGTCTATTAGGTTTCCAAGTGAATTCTGCATACTAAATGCGCAAAACGTGTCCCCTTCATCCAGTCTGGTGCCTTTATTTCTAGGAGTTTCTCTCTCGAGTGTTTTCCTATTAGAAACGGTACTGAGTCAAAGCATCTTTTGGAAGATAAGAGACCCCTTAATTATCCAATTAACCCTTGGAGAACCTTATTACCATAAGAGTGTAGACACACGCATACTTGCATATCTGCGTAAAAATATTACACAAGAATATAAACAGTATCAGATGCTATTATATATATTTTTTCTGTAAAACGTATAGCAATTCTTTAAACTTTTTTTTAAACCAAGTCCATTTAATCAAAACTGTATTTTATTTGGAGAGAAAATAGAAAGAATTACAAGAAGAAGAAAAAGCAAGCGAACTTCTTGTCACTACGGTCATACATTAATGTTCATGTTCCATTTTCATAATTATTTTAACAACTGTGTATAATAATTTATCGAAATTTCTCTGGGGTTGGAGACTCAGGAAGGGTTACAGAAAAAAAAAATGAAATTGAAAAATGAAACATAGATAACATCTGGGAATATGTGAATTCTATTATTATTATTATTATTATGATGATGATGATGATGATGATGATGATGATGAAGAAGAAGAAGAAGAAGAAGAAGAAGAAGAAGAAGAAGAAATAATATTTTTCGGAATTAACACAGGGAACAAATATATTGAATTAAAATAAAAAGGAGCACTCTCGTGTTACGGGCATGTTAAGGAGACAAGATAGAGATGTCATTTTTTATTGAAGAAGATGAGATCGATCTATTTATTAAATAAAGAAAAATACTTTTGTTATTTACACATTAGTGGATTTAATGGCTAATGGATTACACCAGTACCACTTTCATAGGTGTCAGTTAATGAACTATTCTAAGCTGTAGTTATAAGGAACTTTACCATAAAGGATTAATCAAACATTTTATTTTCATTTTCTTTGTGTAGAGTTAAAAGAAATGAGAGGATGCTTTAATCAATAATGAGAAGACGTGCTGGTGATGTTGCCTCATAGAGCTGTGTTTTGTGCATCACTGACACCAACAGAACTGCACCAATCCTTTTCACACATCACACTTGTGTCATTTGTACTTTTGCTGTGAATTCTGCTTTTTGGGTTAAATGTGGTAGGTTGTATTATTATTATTATTATTATTATTATTATTATTATTATTATTATTATTATTATTATTATTATTTTGTAGAAATGTAAGAAATATAACTTAATTCTTAGGCGTGGTTTAAAAGGTAATGTTTTTGAAATGCGGCGTGTTTCTAACGAATTCAGCTTCTGAAAGATGAAAACGGAGTGAAAACACCAAGCCCGCACATCCAAACACAGTTAACAGTGTGAGTTTATGTTTGTTTGTTTGTTTCCATATCATATTTGACTTGGGTGACCACTGAAAGCGGACCCACACTTAAAAAAGTGATAATATTTGTCGATACAGTCGGCCGTCGGTGCAAATATTTCGTTACGGTACATTTCTGTAGCCATGATCTGTAATCCTATAATCTAAAATAAACTTAATGGGAAAATGTAATGATGATTTGGTTTGAAGACTATTATTATTATTATTATTATTATTATTATTATTATTATTATTATTATTATTATTATTAGCATCATTATAATTATTATCATCTTATTTATTTTTTTTGTTCTGCTTTCGATATGTTTTCAAAGTAAATTTTATAATAGACTAGCTACTACTATCCTACGTCTATTTTTAAAAAAATGTTTTTAATATTATAGCCTATGTATTAGTATTAATATGGCGGTGAAAGTCATGGTGCGTCATTGTTTTTCCTAACAGTCTTCTTCTTCTTCTTCTTCTTCTTCTTCTTCTTCTTCTTCTTCTTCTTCTTCTCCGTCGTCTTCTCATTTCTTTCTTCATATAGCCCTATGTATATTTTAAATATTATTATCATTTATTTTATGTACACGGATATTATTATTATTATTATTATTATTATTATTATTATTATTGACAAAACTACAACAACAGCAAACAGTTTTGAATAGCATGCCGGGGTTGAATGATTAATACCCGTTAATAAACTAATAATGATGATTAAATAATAGCACACTTTACCGGACAGACTTATCCACTGTGTTTCAAGTCAGCCTTAAATCTTTTTTAAGAGCTCATTACAGACTTTCATTCAGTAATCAGTGGGTGGCTATGACAGCTTTATAGCTCCTGTAGGAATCGACTGACATCAGCCCGACTCGGAAAGCCCTCGGTTTCTTAAACGGAAAGGAAATAAATAACATAACCTGGAACCCGAAAAGCGCCTAAAAGGACATAAATCAGCGCCCTGCAAATATTTATTTGAAAGTCAGAGAGCATTAACATGTTTGGTGGATCGGGTGAAGCTGATGTGACAGCTCATGAGACACAGCACCCGCTTGTTTTACTGACTGAGTGCTGGAATTAAAGACAATACATCAATCCCTTATCCTCTATTACATTCGATACAGTAGGATTTAAATCTCATATGATCACTGGGATATATTTTTTTTAATTAGATTTACTAATATTAATAATAAACCTCCACTGCTTGACACACCATAAGTCTTGGACTACCTCAGAGATTCCCAAACCTGGTCCTTGAGCCAGTGTGCAGGACCCAGAGACCAGGCCTGGAAAAGTATGAAGTACCTGAACATTGCCTACACAGCATCATGGATGACTGACAGCCCAAAAGTGTCGTGCTTAATGTTTAAAATGGCTCAATTTGCTTAACACAGAGGCAAAGGAGACAGTGAGGTGATTTGTAGAGCTAGGGAAAAGGACAGACAGAATAGCAGCCACTTCACATGAGTAAGCGATGGTCCTTGTAACATCTCTCTAGTCTCTCCACACACGTCAGGAGACACTCGTTTCTTTCTTTTCCAAAATTCTGTACACATAAACAAAGAATGCCTGCATGTAAATCTGAATGACTACTCTGGTTGTACAAAATGGCAGCCAGTTGCTGGACCCGGACTAAATGGGAGTATTTTGAGGGAACAAGGGAGGGAGGGAGGGCGACAGGAAGGTCACACAGGCAACAACGGGCCACCAGCGCTCCTAGGCGTTGAAAAGAACAAGACAGATAACATGGATGCACAAGCCTAAAAATAACAGGCCTTGTCTTGCTCTTCCAATGGAAAGAGTAAGAAAAAGAGAGGGAGGAAATAAAGAAAGTGGGCACAGAGAGAGAGAGAGAGAGAGAGAGCGCATATGTGGGTAGTGGTAAAGAGGGGGGTTTAATAATCAGCTCTTCCGACTCTTATCGGAGAAAGGACAGAGCTGCATGCCTCTTTATCTTCACCATTAAGATTGCGTCCTAGGCTTTTTTGAGCTTTTCTTCTCCTGTGCTCCAGCAGAACTGCCACCTCCACAATACACAGGATGGAGTTTAATTCAGTGGAAGCTTTGTCACACTGGAGCTGTTCATCTGACAGCATACAGCCTCCAGCACCTAGAAATAACCAGCAGCGCAAAACTAAGGGGCCACCAGGAGAGATTCGAAGTTGCCTTGGACTAAACACAGTGTAGTGAAAAAATAGAAAGGTTTTCACATGCACTTAGTTACTTTATTTGCTTGGTGAGGCTTTTATACAAAAACACCCCTACACTGCCGGAGTGTAGCACATTTTCAAAATGCTTTTTGCATTAAGTGTGTGGTGCCTCCCATGCCATTAAAGATCATGTCTTACATGTTACATGATAATTTAATAAATATGCATCATGTTACAGAGATCTGTGGCTCACTGAAAACAACATAACAGCCAGTATACTCCAAGCTTTTGCTGTTTGATTGTCCAGAAGGAAGCATTCTTTCGGCTGCTCCCTTTTCGAGGTTGCCAATAGCGGATCATTTGGTCTGCATGTTTTCATTTGGCACAGGATGCATGCCGCATGCTCTATCTGGAGCAACTCTCCAATTGTTTTTTATCCAGGCTCGGTGTGTAGGTCCTTCCATTTACATAACCACTAATTCAGATACTTAATACAATGCCTACACTTAAGCATAACTCCCTTACTACCTTAGTGATCTGGTAAAATAAATTTTTTTAAAAATAAAATCACTAGTTTACCTTTTTAGGGCCTCAAATGATTATATAAACAGATACAAAAACAGAATCTTATAAACAATTCTATTCATCTGGAGGTGAAGCTGTAAAGGGTTATCTCTACCCGCTGTATAGAGTTGATTTAAAACTATGAGTTATATGGAGTAAAAGAAGCAGGCAACCTTTTAACTAAAATAATGGATTATTCAGAAAACGGTCAAATATCTGCAAACACATCAGATTTACACGAAATGCTGGATTGTAATATTTATTTTAGATATATTTTTGTAGTCAGTATTTAACATAGATTTGGATTACACAGGAGGGGAGAACTAAAATCAGATCCTCATGTTATAAATCATTCCTCAGCGATAACAGCACAAAAATGCATTGCAGACTTCAAATAAATCTTCAAGAGTGTGTTTTTAATGTAAAGTAACCGTTCTGGTATTGGCTAACAATTAGTAAGACTTTGTACCGAGTGTGCAATAATACATTATACAGCACTAATACAGAACGGCAATTATAAAGACAAGTCATTACTTCAGGAATGAAAACAAAAAATATATATAATTAGGAACCCTTGATGGCATGATAGCAGTCAACAGGTATAATTCCATTTGTATAACAGCACAAGTCAGGCATCAGCTACATCACACTTTATAAAAGTGCATTTTCTTCCTGAAAACCACGCTGCTGCTCTCCCCGATACAGATTAAGGCAAGTTGTTGGAATAAATATATAAGTTATTGTCATAGACTTGCAAATCACCTCTGACAGAACAATTCAGTCCAACTTAACTCTGTAATCGGAAAACCGTCACGTGGAACCCGATTCCGGATTTAACCAAACTCTCCAAATCAAAGGAAAGGGAAGAGTCTTTTCTTCAGAATGTACAGGACTGTGGCCAGGAAGAGTGCCAAGGCCAGGAAGATGAGCAGTTTGTCTGTCAGTTCACGTCGGTTATATTTGGTGATGAGTTTTCTTCCCAGCTGGATGGTCCCTGTCATAGCCTTAAACTCTTCATTGGTTTCTTGGACTGTTCTTGACGATGTGGCTATAGAGAGAAATTTATTATTATTATTACTATTATTATTATTATTATTATTTTTATTACTATGCACAGTACATAATGCTATATGGTTACTATGGTTACCCATGATTCTATTAAAAAATCTTTATGCACTATGGATTATGCTATATATTTTTTATATGCTAGATTTGATTTATTATTATTATTATTATTATTATTATTATTATTGGTCTCTGAAATAGGGGTGACTCTTGATAGGGGTGGAATGTTTGTGTGTGTGTGTGTAGACCATAACAGCAGTAGTCTAAATACACAGAGGCTGATTGATCTCAAGAAAGAGAATGATCCACTCAGTCTAGTGAAATCATGAAAGCATGAACCAGGGTCTTTTGCGTCTTTTAGATCTTTGAGTATGAAAAGGCGTGGCTAGGAACCAACGGGGGCAGACAGATGACAACATTACTTACCCAAAGTGCTTATGGTCTCCTCGCTCTGCTTCACCTGCTGCGACATCATTCTGCTGATGTTCATCAGGCTCTCGGTGATGTCGCTGGAGGTCTGAACCAGGCTCTCCTTCGTTACCTTTCTGGTTGAGGGGAACAAAAATCGATTAAGCAAAAAATAATAAATAGTAGAAGCTTTTATGTGTCACATATACAGTACAGCACAGTGGAATTCTATTCTTTGCATATCACAGCTTGTTAAGACGTTGTAATCAGAGCAGAGGGTTAACTATGATACAGCATCCTGGGGCAGAGAGGGTTAAGGGCCTTGATCAGGGACAAAACAGTGGCAGATTCGTGAGCTTGAAGCCCAGACCTTCTAATCAGTAATCCAGAGCCTTAAGCACTGAGCCACCAGGGTCCATAAACAAACAGTAAACAAAAATAGTTAGCTAAATAAATGAACAAACAAACAAATAATTTGTTTATTAATAATTTGTATCAATCAATCAATCCTCCACTGATTTATTACTAGTACCTTCAGGTAGAGTTACACTTTATACCTATACTGTATGTCTAACTAATAAAATGTCCAATAAAAAATGGCGCTAATAAAGTGAAGGGTGTGTGATTAGTTAGATTTCAGTTTTCTAAAATAACTAAGAAACTGGTTTTAAATAATGGATTCGAGTCTTAAATCAATAAATATTCGCTGTTGTTTTAAACAGGAACATGCGCCAAAGTGAATAAACAGTGAGCAGAGCGCCCTCTACTGACCAATGAAAGTGTTACAGATTTATTTATGAAAACAAACTGGGCAGAATGACCAGATCTGCAACAACAACAACAACAACAACAACAACAACAACAACAATAATAATAATAATAACAATAATAATTGTTATTATAATAATAATACTAATAATAATACTACTACTACTAATAATAATTATTATAATTAATAACAATATTATATATATATAATTATTGTGTTTAATAAAAAACAATTAAAAAAAAAACAAAAACATAGTAACATCCTCAAACATAATCACCTCTGTCTTGCTGTACTGTCACCCACACTCAGCAAATCTTCTTTCTCCAGTTTATCAATCGCTAGATTACTGGCCAGATTGGCTTTCCTCCAGGCCGTCTGGTTACTGCAAGAGCGACAAATCTCTATTACAAAAAGAAACTATTCACACCCCAGAACATTTCACTGAGGATTACAGCCATATACAAAACCCTTGACCAGAGCTTGTACAATAAAGTACAATGTAAACCTCTGAATATTCAGAATAGGAAGAAAAATTTCTTGACCTTATTACACATACAGTAAAAAATAAGGCATTTATTATCCAGTTCATACTCTGACCTGAGCATCTGTTTCCGATGGCCCTCCACCTGTTTGAGTAAAGCAAGCTTTTCAGATTCTTTATCCTGCTCCTTCCCCATTTGCTCCAGATCCTGTGATGTGAGATGTGAAAATTAGTGCAGGAACAAAAAAACTCACAATCCTCTTCGCAGTAATTCAACATCATTATATGTCACCTGGATCCGCTGACGAAGGCGAACAAATTTTTCCTTCACAGTACTGTTAAACTCTGTTAGTTTAGTGTGTGGCCCGGTGCATTCACTGATATCCTACAACAATACAGAAAACACACAGTACAGTACAATACAATACAATACAATACAATACAATACAATACAATACAATACAATAAACACACTAAGAATTTTCACAGGAATACAAAAATATATAATATATAACTTTTATATATTTAATGGTTTTAAACACTCATTGCATTTTTAATGTTTTATTTATTTATTATTTTTTATTTTAATTTATTTATAATGAATTTATCATTGAAAATCTGAACACAAATTTATTATTATTATTGTTGTTATTATTATTATTATTACTTCTAAAAGAAGCACCCTATGGAAGCATTTTTACTTATTTACTTTACTTTACTTACTTACAAAATAATGCATGTATTTATTTATTTAAAAAAGTCACTCTATGTTTGCTTTTAGAATCATTTTACAAAGCATTAAATTATAAAAATATAAACAAATAACTATAAAATTTTATATGTATATAAACTAGATTTATTATAATGTTACAGTTTCCTTATCATAGGGAAAAAATATTTTTATTATTATTATTATTACTACTACAATTATTATTATTATTATTATTGCTCCTCTGTGTGTTTGTAGTTTTTTCATTGTACCTTCTTCAGACATTTATGACTATATTGTTGTTGTTCTTCTAAGTTATCAAAGATGTTTTCATTTACTTGCACACACACACACACACACACACACACACACACATAAGGAAATGAAGAAATGTCATTAATTCCCATTAAGCAGCTGGTTGCATCACTGCAGACCGGCTCTGTGTGTGTGTGTGTGTGTGTGTGTGTGTGTGTAAATACACCCAATACATCATTTACACGCAGATTGTAGAGTCACATCACATAAACACACACAGACCCAGAAAACACGTCTCCAAGCCGTACCTGTATCAGAGCTTTAATTTCCAGATCATATTTAATGATCTCCTGCTCGCATATTCGGACGTGGACATCAGCCATGGCTGCTCACTACGAGGAAGTCATCCGGTGTAGAGACCAAGGCTGTATCCCAAACCACTTCCTCTTGGGAATATAGTTAACTACATAGGGAGTGTGAGACACCTTCCTGTTCAGAGGTAGTGCACTTACTGACAATAGCGCCATGTTCGGGACTCTGCTATATTCTGTCCTGAACTGATTAATTCCGGCATTAAAAGCGTATCCACAAACAGCAGGTTGCTATCATAGCTTTAATTTTAGCGCACTATTTAGTGGGAGGCTCATACGATTTGAGACACGACCCAGAGCAAACTGACGCGTGTGCGCGCATAAACTGTGAAGCAAGCAACAATGAACAAGGATAAACCGGAAGTCTCACAGTTGTCACGAGCTTTCAAAATAAAACTGTTTTGTATGTATTTGAAAAATGAAAATAAATATTGTGTGTGTGTGTAATATTAACATATTTATAATAATCTTATTATATAGATTAATATATTAACTCATATTCTGATGATACTGCTGACAATATACTATGGCCTTGCTAGGCTATTTACAAAGAAAAAAATCAGAATATTTTTTACACACCAGTTGTCTATCCTTTATCAATAATTATCAAATTATAATCAATAGAAATGTATTGATGATCACTACCTTTTAAATCAATGCTTCCTTGGCTACATTTCACCCTATAACATGTTAAATCTCTTCAAATTATAATGCTTATCACACTGTGTTTGATTATTTAACATGTACACTATATTGCCAAAAGTTTTGGGACGTCTGCCTTGACATGTACATGAATGTAATATGGAGTTGACCCGCCCTTTGCAACTATAACAGCTTCAACTCTTCTGGGAAGGATTTCCACAAGGTTTAGGAGTGTGTTTATGGGAATTTCTGACCATTCCTCTAGAAGCGCATTTGTGAGGTCAGGCACGACGAGAAGGTTTGGCTCACAGTCTCCGCTCTAATTCATCCCAAAGGTGTTCTATCGGGTTTAAGGTCAGGACTCTGTGCAGGCCAGTGAAGTTTCTCCACACCAAACTCACTCATCCATGTCTTTATGGACCTTGCTTTGTGCACTGGTGTACAGTCATGTTGGAACAGGAAGGGGTCATCCCCAAACTGTTCCCACAAAGTTGGGAGCATGAAATTGTCCAAAATGTCTTGGTATGAAGCTGAAGCATTAAGAGTTCCTTTCACTGGAACTAAGGGGCCGAGCCCAACCCCTGAAAAACAACACCTGAATTTAATGATTTAGAGGGGTGTCCCAATACTTTTGCCAACACAGAGTTATTAGGTTATCTGTAAAGTAGCAAAAACTGCTGATACAGTCTTTTAGAAACTAAGCAAAAAGCAGAGAAAGCACATAGACCTCTGTTCTGAAGGTTTAGCAATAACTTGGTCATCTGCACTTTTTTATAGAAACCCCTCTTGAATCGTCTTTGTACATACTTTGTATACTTCTATCATATTTCTGTATAGAAATGCTTAGAGCCCCTGTTCTATGAGGTCCAGTGAGCTACATATTTTTGCTGTTCTGCCCCCACCCCACAAAAACAATCATTTACATAATTTTAATAATATTAACTAATAATTAATCTTAATATGAAATATTCACATGTAGCTTCATTACATGTTTTTGTCATTCTTAAACAGTTAGCTTTCCGAAAATCTGAACTCCGAGTGCATCCAGCTTTATTCTGATGGCATGTCGAGGAAACTTTCTGGATCCTTGGAATTGAAAAGAAAAGAGAAAATTTTATTTAAACAAACAAACAAACAAACAAACAAACAAATAAATAATATTTTATTTTTTAACAAAGCTCCACAGCACATCTGGTTCAGAATCTAAGTTTATTACAAAAAACAAAATAAAAATAAATAAAGTTCTTATAATTCCTAAAAGAAAGTGGCAGCTTTTCCCAGCTGCCCGAGGTCAAAGCTCCCCGAATTTGACTGCAGTCGGAGAGGAGTTTAGGTAAATCATCACAAACAAAACCCCATCTCTGTCCTCTTTTCCACCAAAACCTTAACAATGTCTGTTCTGTGCATCAACATCCTCTCAGACGTCCTCACATCCTGGGAGTAAAAAAAAAACTAGAGCCTAAATCCAGGTAGAGTTTGAGTGTCTTCTTATTTGTGATGGATTTAACATTCTAGACACATCATGAATGTGCACAAAGGCCTGCGACGACAATTTATTTTCAGCCTGTTAGTCAGAAAATAGTGGAGCTTGACAGGTTGAACATTCAGAGAATGAGGATGACGGCTCTATTGTGCACTTTCATTTAAGATAGAGAAACATGACTGAAACTCTGTGACAAATGTAAAAGGCTTTTCTATGAACACAGGTGAGAAGAATGCT
This sequence comes from Hemibagrus wyckioides, assembly GCF_019097595.1. NCBI lineage: Eukaryota > Metazoa > Chordata > Actinopteri > Siluriformes > Bagridae > Hemibagrus > Hemibagrus wyckioides. Next base: position 18,116,600 of record NC_080723.1, read on the forward strand.
GAAAAAAACAAAGATACAGAAAAATTAACAATCAGGGATGAAAAATATCTGCATAATTCTTCAAGGTCCATAAAGACATGGATGAGTGAGTTTGGTGTGGAGGAACTTGACTGAGCTGCACAGAGTCCTGACCTTAAACCGATAGAACACCTTTAGGATGAATTAGAGTGGAGACTGCGAGCCAGACCTTCTCGTCCAACATCAGTGCCTGACCTCACAAATGCACTTCTAGTGGAATGGTCAAAAATTCACATAAACACACTCCTAAACCTTGTGAAAGCCTTCCCAGAAGAGTTGAAGCTGTTGTAGCTGCAAAGGGCAGGAGACAACTCCATATTACATTCATGTTCATGTAAAGACAGATGTCCCAGTTTTGGCCTGGCTCCCAGTCTCCGCTCTAATTCATCCCAAAGGTGTTCTATCAGGTTGAGGTCAGGACTCTGTGAAGTTCCTCCACACCAAACTCACTCATCCATGTCTTTATGGTCCTTGCTTTGTGCACTGGTGTGCAGTCATGTTGGAACAGGAAGGGGTCATCTCCCAAAGTTGGGAGCATGAAATTGTCCAAAATGTCTTGGTATGAAGCTGAAGCATTAAGAGTTCCTTTCACTGGAACTAAGGGGCCAAGCCCAACCCCTGAAAAACAACACCTGAATTCACTGATTTGGAGCAGTGTCCCAAAACTTTTGGCAATATAGTGTATTCCACATCATTTTTGATAAGTGCTGCTACATTTTGGTATTCACGCAATATGAGGTTTTTTACATGCAGTTTAGTTCTGATTTTGTGTCTGTATCTAGTCATAACATTCTAACACCATACAGTTTCACACTGTACACTGTGTTTGGGTTAGGGTTAATACTGCAAAAGTGCTTATGAAAACGTTTCATAACTCAAGGCAATAAACAATGCTAACCCTGCTTCTAAATTACAAGTGTGAAACGTTTCTATATCTGGGGTTTAAAGCAGTGTTCAGAATGACAATAACCGTGAAAATCCCAAGAGAATACATAGTTAAAGCTTTCATGTCAAGTTGCACTGTCCTGTAGAGGGCGCCAAATCCCTGTCACAGACCATGCAATAAAAACAAGCAGTAACAGTCATGATTGATATTTTATCTGCCATGATTCTTTTCAGATAACTGAGCAGCAGACCCCTGGGCACTTGGGCAGCTTGTGACACTGCTGTTTGTGGTTATGGTGGAAAGGGGAACCAGTTATTGATGACATTCAACCTCCACAGGCATGATGGCACAGGCGTACTCAAGCTGTGTCTGATCAGAGGAAATAGGAAACAGATGTAATTAGTGGTGTTGTGGAGAGGGTCTGTCCTACTGTGACAGCACGAGAGCGATGCCAACTTGGCTGACGCGTGCCTTCAAAGCCATTCAGCCCCGTACTTGCAAGCTGCTTCCTATTGATAGTACCGACAAATGTCACACATGGACAAGACATGGGTTTATGATTCCTTTTCTCTTATTATGTGCACATGAAGCTGCTCTGTGTTTCATTTGAACTATCTGGGATATTTCTATTGTCATTATATACACCGATCAGGCATAACATTATGACAGGTGAAGTGAATAACACTGATGATCTCCTCATCATGGCACCTGTTAGTGGGTGGGATATATTAGGCAGCAGGTGAACATTTTGTCCTCAAAGTTGATGTGTTAGAAGCAGGAAAAATGGGTAAGTGTAAGGATTTGAGCGAGTTTGACAAAGGCCAGATTGTGATGGCGAGACCACTGGATCAGAGCATCTCCAAAACTGCAGCTCTTGTGGGGTGTTCCCGGTCTGCAGTGGTCGGTATCTATCAAGAGTGATCCAAGGAAGGAACAGTGGTGAACCGGCGACAGGGTCATGGGCGGCCAAGGTTCACTGATGCACGTGGGGAGTGAAGGCTGGCCCGTGTGATCCAATCCAACAGACGAGCAACTGTTGCTCAAATTGCTGAAGTTAATGCTGGTTCTGATAGAAAGGTGTCAGAATACACAGTGCAGGACGGGTCAGGGCTGTTTATTGCAGTCAGTGAACTTTTTACTGCTGAACTTTTCACTGACACAATGCATTTAGTATAATTTGACATTTTTTTTTATAGGCTACTTGTTTTTTGAGCTAATGAGGTTTGGTTGAATTCAATTCCAGTCATTTAATGTCAGCTAATATCTCTAAGAACTCAATGATAAATATTTTCACTGTGATATTAATGGGCTCTGATTTTCAATACCGTATTAAAAAAATAAAACCGTAAGCGATAGTGGGAGCATTTGTTCTACTCTGAATCCTTAAGAACACTCGGCCGAGTGAAACGTGACAACTTATTAGGGAACTTATTCCAACAAATATCACATCCCTCCTGTGCTGATAATCAGATAATAGAGCATATTCTGAGCATACAACTAAAAAGAACTAAATGAAATGCGAAACGATCCTGTCTGTACTTGAGAAGAAAATGTTGGCTAAGTAATATATCCTGATTCTACCGACCAGATGTTCAGCCAACTTTCCAACTCATGTTGGTGACTTCTTTCATTTGGATCGTTTCAGCTTGTTGGCCATGCCATTCGTTTTCTGCGCCGAACGCAGATATTCTGATCCTGATGCTGATCCTGTACTTTATTCTTCCTGATGTCCCATAAAAGGACAAAACATTCAGTACATAATCAATGGCCAGTCACATTCCTGGCAAAATATGTTCCTGGAATAACATAACCTGGTGAAATAGGTTTACAGAACACTGCCAGACGAGACAGTTTCCAGTGACTTCACACAGTTCAGAGAAATCTCTCTAGTTATATAGCGTGTAATCACTGCTGGGTCACAAAGTACACTGATGCTCTACTTAACTTCTCAGTGTCATAACCACTAGGGTACTTACACACACACACGCACTGTATATGCAAAAGTTTGCTAAAGCATTCATTACTGATTCTGATTGTACTCATTACAAATCATATTGATCTGCTGAATTATTCCTAAGGCACATAATTAAAAATACTGTTCGTAATTGCACCAACACACTGAATGCAGACTTTAATAAGCTCAATACACATACGTGTCTGAGTCATTTTTATCACACAGGAGAACTGAATAAAAGCTAGAAGGAAGCAGTGTTGTTGAGTTTAAAATCTGTGGATTTTCGTGAAGTAGTTGTCTGTCTATATACATTTTCAGGACAGTGTGAGAATAGCATTTCCCCTGAACTGGTATAGCTATATTCAATATATGGAAAGGTTGTGCACCCCTGACCATAACACAGGGCTGACCATTAAAATTTATTGCGCTCTTTGCTGTTATGATCTTCACTCTTCTGAGAAGGTTTTCCACTAGATGTTGGAGCATGGCTTTGGGGATTAGTGATCATTCAGGTACAAGAGCATTTGTGTGATCAGACACTGATGTTATAAGAGTGAGGAGGTCTGGGGTTTGTTCAGTGTTCCGATTCATCCCGAAGGTGTTCAGTGGGGAGTCAGGGCTCTGTGCCGGACATTCGAGTTCTATCTCTTGAACCTTAACACACCATGTCTTCATGGAGCTCGCTTTGTACACAGGGGCATTGTCATGCTGGAACAGTGTTTGAGCTTTTTAGTTCAAGTAAAGAGAAATTGTAACACTACAGAAGAGATTTTATTCTTCTTTTTTTTTCTTTCTTTTTCTTTTATTTTTTTATTTTACAGTGTGGAAGGAACACATATGGGTGTGATGGTCAATGGTGCACAAACTTCTGGCCATATAGTGACCTACTACAGTATAAAAAGACCTCTATTGATATTCTCAAGTAAGATACTGTATATTCCGTCTTCAGTTGCATATAGTTCAGAAAGTGCTCTCCTGCAAAAAACAAACTGAAACTGAGCATTGGTTTAATATTTTGGTCTATCTATCTATCTATCTATCTATCTATCTATCTATCTATCTATCTATCTATCTATCTATCTATCTATCTATCTATCTATCTATCTATCTATCTATCTATGTCTGCTTTTCTTTACTCATAATATGTAACAAACGTCACTGTAAGATATTTGTTGAAGATATTAAATCTGATTACTGTTTGGTTGATGACAATGACAAGCTCCATATTTGTATACCCTGGACCTCTGTGTTACCATGGTAACTTTTAAACCCTTACTAACACCATTATCAACTAACTAACCCACCAAATGCCCAGATCCCTTCAAGAATATTCTTTGTAGTAGATTGCTTAATAAGAAGGCATAAGCAAGCATTCATTTAGAAGTTAACAAGCAACATTATCGATCTGTGAATTGAGATGTTCTCATTCAACTCAAAATTCACATATTGCTCATTAACACAGATTTGTCTCCTGCAGAAAAACAAAACGAAAGCAAGTACTAGCTGATTTGAAGACACAGGACAATGAAATATAGACAACATTCAAAAAGATGTGTCTGAGAAACAGCATGTCTAGGGGCTTTTGGTACAGTATGGAGATCCTAGCAGAGGTGCAGATTACAGACATGGACATGCAAGCTCCTAATGCAAGCCTTACGCTTGTAACTTTTGGACTTTGGTTAGATGGATTCAAGTTAAAAACTGAACTTTAGGTCTAACTACAGAAAAGACTAACTAGATGCTTGTAGCATACAACATATACTGTATTTGTCCCTCATTTAAATGCACAGGTTTTGACCAACAATATACATCGGGAAATCTCATCCCATCCCCAAATCACTTTAACCCAACATCTTTCCTCGACAGTCTCAGAAAAGGAACACATCCAAAACCCTTATCCCACGATGTCATATGGACATTTGGATGACTGCAGTAATCAAACCACACATGCAAAGTCACTGCTTATAAAATATTAACCGCTTTTCTTGATTGACACCTGAAGGGTGCATTTATATGGAGTGACATTTTCAACCGTGCCTGCTGCCTCTCTGTCATTCTCCCAGACAGACAGACGCAGAAGTGCCCTTTCAACTTCCCTACCTCCTCACCCAGAAATGTGATGTAGCATCTGACACACACCTCCAGATGGCCTGAGAGTCTGCAGCAGACACACACTATTGAACATGGAGGAAAAGGCAGAAGAGAAAGTATAAAGAGTGATAGATGAGTGGGTAGAACTCTTGAAAAAGGCAGAATATTGGCACTTACTGGAGGATAAGGAGGAAAACACTTGGATCGGATGCTTTTTATTGCTTGCCAGAATGATTCCCAAAATATGAGCTGTTTATTACTCACCTCTGCAAAGACAAATAGAACAAGTGTGTCTACAACGGTTTCCATTCCAATACTTACATGTGTTATTGGCTTCTTTTATATCACATGTTTGGTATTCACGTAATGAGGAGAAAATAAATGCTAGGTTACATCTGTTAGCTATATTTTACTCTACATTTGGTATTTTCTCTATCCGCTGTGCTCTTTTTTTGTTCTTCCTAAAATTTGAATGAGGCTTATTTTACTGGAGTCTTATGTGATCATCAAATACCAAACCACCTCAAGTTAAAAGTCCACAGGACCATTGTCCACCCAGTTGCCCTGCACAGTTCAGAATGCTAGCTAGCCGCTGCAAAACATGAGCAGACGCTGCATGTGTTTGAGATGCTCATGCAGAGGTGGAGCCTCGCCCTGCCGAGATTGGACCACGTCATGAACACTGATGCCCAAAAGTACATGGGGATCGTGTCAATTACAGAAGAAGAGAGCGACCTTGCGTTGCAAGAGAGCAGGCCTTGCAAATGAGCAGGCCTTGCAAATGTAGGATGAAGAAGAAATTGAGTGTGTATTTGTGTGTGTGTGTGTTTATGTTGGTGTCAGTCCACTCTCTGGGAATTAAGGAGTCTGATGGCTTTGGGGAAGAAACTGTTACACAGACTGGTTGTAAGAGCCTGAATGCTTCGGTACCTTTTTCCAGACGGCAGGAGTGTGAGGAGCGTGTGTAGGGTTGTGTGATCATACTGATGCTGAAGATGGAGGGAATCATATGTTATATAACAAACCTTAATGTAAGTATGTGCTAAAGATCATTTTAAGATTAGTTTTTCTACATTTACTGTAAAGGGCTTTGCTAAGATTCTCTACCTGTTTTTGCTGTTTGGTTTATGATGATGACAAACTCTGTATTTTATATATCTTTGGGCCTCTGTGCAACTATGATAACTTCTAAACAATTACAGATAGCATTAACAACTAACAGCCCCCTAAATGCCCAAATCACTTCAAGTAGCTTTCAATGATGATGACTAAATCACATTGTTTGAGGCAGAATGCCAAATTAGTAACAAGCTACTGTTATCTAGTAAACTAGATCTTTTAAACCGGATGTTCCTCTAAACATAAATTCACATACTGCTCATTAACACAGAAGAATTAGCCTGGTAGTTACCTCTTTTCAGTCTTCAGCTACAGTATAGTATTATGAATTATTCTCTGACTACAAGTTGAGGTTTCCACAAGGAAAAAGTGAAGGGAAGGGGAGCACAGCGAGTGGCCGGGGCTTAGGATTGAAAAGGATGTATTTCACTTCAGACTCAGACTTCAGGATATTTTCTGTTACACTCAGCCATCATGTTTTAAATAATTCAAATGATGTAAACGATAACATTCAGTGAATAAAAAAGATTGCTGTCAGACAGATCGACTGTAATCTTCCTTATCATAGGGAAATGATTTATCAGGAAAACTTTACTGATACTTAGCAAGATGCCTAGCCTAGCGACGTCCCCGTAACATACCCGAGGACCTGTATGACAGTGGGAGTCTTCAGTGGAAGTCTTTCAAACAGTGGAAGTCTTCAGGATAAAAGGCTTTGCAGTTTCAGTACCATTTTTGCTTCAGAAACTTCACAAGAGAGAAAAGCGAGTCTGGTGAGGGTTTGTAGCTGCTATTACATGAGGGATAATAGGAACTCATTTGTGACACAGATGCTCTACAACATAAAATGTAGCTATAAACAAATACAATTGATCTTTCTAGCCTTGGCAAATTGCTACAAGAGGAATAAAACATTTCCAGACATTGGAAAATAATCAGCTTCAGGGTGGTAACAGGGACGTGTCTTCCCTTCAGGCTGCATCACACCACCCCTTATTTGGGATTTTGACTTGGTTACTATATTGTATCATGGAATAAGGTTAATATCACTATAAATATATCAATATTTATGCATTAAATAAATAAATAAACAGATGAATGACACGGAAAGACAAAATGAGGGATAAATTGTGCTGTAGACCAGTTAAAACTTCAGGGTCAGAGAAACTTTGATAAATCCCAAGGAAATTCGTAGGTCGCAATTCCTTTAGTCTTGAAAAGATTAAAAGATGCGGCAAAGACACGAGTTCTGCCACTCCAGAGTTCTGGAGAGACACGGAGAGAGCCAATTATTCTCTGTCGTCTGGGATGTGTATGTTTGAAAAGATTTGCATCACAGTATCGCTTAGATTAAAAGACTTTTCGATCAGTAGCTGCGGAAGAGCTTTTCTAAGAACCAAAGTCATCAACGGTGCATCGTTACGTGTGGGACGACTTTTCAGAAATGAAGATGCAAAAAGAAACAAAGGAACAAAGGATTTCTCATTAAAAAAATAATAAAAAAATGTTTGTCATCTAAGCAGAAACAACAGGAAATCAATTTAAAAAATATCATATCTTGGATTTCAATGGCTAGATAAGTGGGACCTGAAAGTCTGAGATCACACGGAATTATTTATTTATTTATTTATTTATTTATTCATTTATTTAAACAGGTGTTTGAATTTTTCTAATATTCAAAACAAAGAAATTAAATGTTCAATATCTTGAATATTTAATGCACATAATTCCTAGATTCCTATTTAAAATGTAAGCAAATATTGGCTTTTATTGATCATGTTAATTGCTAAATTCAGATTTTCTTCATCTCTAATCTCTTCTATTGAAGCATGACACTTTAATGGATTTGATCTAAAACCGTGGAGTTCATGTCAGATTTTTCAATAATTTTCACACAAGTTGTTTTCAATAATATAATCTTTAAATGAAAATTATTGTATTAAATTAGAAAAAGAAAATGCAAATTAGAAGCATTTTCCGGCTCTGGCTCACACTGTATTGTGTGTGTAGAACAAGAGAAGCACTTCTGGAAAGAATCTATCCAACCACCTGCAGTGTGTGTGATTCTGCCTGAACTCATACTGATCAAAGATCCTCTGATCTGTTAAAGCTTTAAAAAATAAAGCTGCCAAATTAGCTATGACTGAGAAAGTCTAGTATAATTTTTTTTTATTTGTTTTTTTGTCTTTGAAGCAGAGTGGTCCTTATAAAGGCCTCATTGACTGGTCCTGAGAAAGGAATCTCTTCACTTGCTGTTCTGTGAAATGAGCATGCCAACTAAATATACTCCGAGTTGCCAGTTTATTAGGTACATCTGCCTTATAGGTGCAACCTTCTAAAAATTCATATCTATTTCACTTTTGATTATGTGAGAAACTTGTGATTAGATTGGAAAAGAATGTTATAGTGAGAACCCGAGTAAACCTGTTTGATTTTATGTGAATGATATGTGAAAAATCACACTAAGGGGGGTCTCTAAAGGGGCGTGGGCAGCTCAATGCAGGATTCCGGGTTTGATCCTTGAGCTTGATTTACTCTCTGTACGAAGTTTCACATGTTCTTCCTGTCTCCACCAGGGATTCCTCTGGGTTCTCCGCTTTCCCCCACCTTGCAAGAACAGTTATTCTGCCCCTATGTCTAAATGAGTAGTTTGGAAACTTCAACTAGAAGCAGTACTGTGGTCATAAACTGATTCTGAGGAAGGTTAACAAGCTATTCCTGAAGAAAGCTTTCGATTAGTTGAGTTGTAAGACGAATGCCGAGGCAATTTAGGTTGCTACTCTGTCCATAAACATATACAGAGGGATAAAACATCAAGCCCTCAGAATTATGGTACAACATATAAGAAGACTCACACATACACAGGATCAGCTGCAACATACAGTAGTACCACAAGGTGAGATACAAGCAAGATCAGAGCAAGATCAGAGTTCCAGTAAAATGCAGCACATAAATAATAAACACAATAAACCAACTGCAGCATTCAGGTAACAATACAGAACAAGGCAGTGTTAACATAAAATATGAAGAAGCAGGTTTTCCAAAAGGAACGTGTACTCCTAAATTAACTGGTCCTGGCTCAGGAGAGAGCATGGAAGAATGAGGGTTGTAGAGTCATTATGTATTGAGGGCCATAAGTAGGCATGATGCCACCTGAGGTCTGGCCATGCTGGCAGTACATACTGGCACACTGTTGCACTCTGAACATGGGTCAAGAGACTCAAACACTGTTCCAGCATGATAATGCCCCTGTGCAGAAAGCCAACCCCATGAAGAGGTGGTGTGAGAAGATTGGAGTGGAAGAATTTTACTCTGACTCTGACCCAACCCCAATGAACACCTTTGGAATGAACTGGGACACCGACTGGACCCCAGACCTTCTCACTATTACTGTCTGATCTCAGTAATGTTAAATGATCACAAATCCCCACAGCCACGCTCCAACATCTAGTGGAAAGACATCCCAGGGGGACAAAATCTGGAACGTGGTGTTCAACAAGCACATATGGGTATGATGTTCAGTTGTCCACAAACGTTCGACCATACCATGCAAAATTCCTGCAGTACAGATGTCACAGGAAGCCATCAGTTACAACTGAGAGAAAATTTTGAACAATCTGAAACGTAAGGGATAACAGTATATGTAGAAGTACTGGAGACAGCAAACATTAGACTTAAACTCTCAGTAGCTATACGCTACTCTGCTCAGCTAGTTAGAGAAGTATGAGATGACAAGCATTAGCAGCATTAGCATGCAAGTGGAAGCTGTGGAGCCTGATCTGTTGCGGCAGAGTGTGTACAGATGAGGAGGTGAGAGAGTTGATTAAAGATTAAAGGATTTAAGAGCTGCTGTTGCTGCCGTCCTTTTAGGCAGAGATGAATTCCCACTGGTGCCACTATCAGCAGGCAGTCAGACAGCATTGTGGGTAATGTACGATTATACAAAGTGAAAATAAATGAAGAAACATGACGGTAAAAGTCGTTTCATCCAAAAAGTCTATTCACAATATCAACGGACACCGCTGAAAATCACAGTTTACTTATAACGATATACAGATATGCAGTTTGTTAAGGGTGAATTTTTCCTATAAGTACCAAAGATAGCTACAATACCCCAAGAAAATTGTAATGTGGCATAATGTATCATGATTTCATGATGTCATATTATCTAAAGCTACATTTCCATTTCAATTTATTAATATTATATTGCATAATTAATATGATTCACAATTATAATGAGAGTTAGTGATAAGTGAGGCACAGCCTAAGTTAAGGAAACAACAGTGATATTAAATCTAAATGTCAACCAACAGAGGAAAAATATGCAAAAGATCTATTGTAGAAGAACAAAAATAACTGAACTAAAAATACACACTCAGACATACTTGCTTACAGAAAAAAGTATGTACAGTACTACAAACACACGTCATAAATTCAGCAGACAAACTATAAATAACTATAAACATAAATAACCGACATATAAAAAGGCTAGGAACAAGATCAATGAATCACTTCAAAAGGTAAGAGCCTGGCCAAACTGGACACCGACTCGGACATCAATCAGCGGCAGAGGACCGGAGGCTTTCATTCAACAATGACATTCAAGTGCACTGAGGAGAGCTAAGGTCTTCAGGCTTTACCTGAAGGCTGTCAGGAAAGAGGGCAATTCTTTCCAGCATCATGGATCCACAATAAATATAACTAATAATAAAAAACTACACAGTGACACAGGACACAGAAACATATGCTGCTTTCTGAATATTAAACATACTCTACAACTCATTGTCAAACATGAGGCTGTGCCCTTGAATGTCTTTCCTGGTACAAGAAATAAAAAGAGCCTGCTAAGTTGTTACATCAGGGCTTTTGGCTTTTGGCCTAAAGGGAGTAAAGGAAAGATAAAAAATAAAAAAGTGGGGGAACAATAGAGATGGTATGATATAGAATTAAATGATCGTGTGTGTGTGTGTGTGTAATATATAATGTGTAATATATATATATATATATATATATATATATATATATATATATATATATTAATTGCTAAAAATGAAACTATGACATCAGAAATTCTCTGATCAGACATCATCAGGCACACAAATAGACAGATACAGACTAACAGACAGACAGATAGTTAGACAGATAGATAGACAGACAGATATAGACAGATAGATACACAGATTCAGTCACTTTCATTAAAATTGTGGACATGTATTAATGTCACATAGTTTTGAGCAATATGATATATAATAATAATAGTAGATTTAATCATAGACACATTTATTAATTAGCAAACTGATGAGGTTTTAAATGTGGTAGCCTCCCCAATACAATAACACATGGTGAGCTAGGCAGCTAACTGAACAGATTCAGGAAAATCAGCAAATAAGTACTTAATATTATAACCAACATTAGCGAAGTCAGTATCCAACATACCTGCTTTAAGATCCAGTGCTCCTTTCTCTCATCACATGTAAAAGATATCTGAGTCTGGATAACATTCAGTAAGTTTAAACATGCGTACCAAATAACACCGTTTTTTTGTTTTTGTTTTTTTCAATAAGCTCAATTAGCGTATGTTTATTTTGGAGCTTTCTACTCAACCTTATCTTATAGCTTATTGTTAGGAGACCATACTGGAAACCCAGTTTGTGTAAAAGTGACTGAATCAGATAGATGAATTGCTGCTAATTGTGCTAGTCTTGGTACTTCTTTTTTAAAGAAGTATTTGGGGACATCTCTGTTTTGAGTGGTTAAACATGGCTTTAGCATTTTGCTAACAAATATGACCCAATTCATATAATTTCAAATCAATCATGCAAGAGGATCAGTTTTGTAAATCATGTTGATGAGTTCAGGATTACTTTAGCTGCATAGAGCACATTCAGTACAATAAACTGAAATTGCATCTTTATAAATAGTCCTGATAGGAGCAGACAGGAGCAGGCTGGGTGAGCTGTCACTATGTGTGCCGTTGATGGCTTCCTCATGAAATATAGCTATCTAATTCTGTTAGCATTACTGCAATACACAGAGGCCAAGCACAAATCAATCAAGTTAAACTACAACATCCGACATTGGAATTTGTGTTTTTCCAAAAGCAGACGCAGCCGATTAAGCAGACATCAACAAAGATGCAAGACAGATCGTCATGCAAACGCTCTAATCTGTTTGGCTTAACATGCATTAAAAAAATCTGTACATGCTGAAACTAGAACATGAGAGAACGCCACTGATGGCCAGGTCAGATCCACTGCTGTGATTAGGTCAGGGGTGAGGAATGAGCGTTGTGTGTAAATCTTCATAAAACAAGGCCGTGCTTCAGCTCACAGTCATCGGAGAAGTGCACTGGCTTCAGACAGCAAGGGCTAATTTATAACTGTGGTGCCTTCAACAAGCAGGTGTGACCACGCTAGCTGGATTACATGTTAGCGAGAGGACCAGAAGATATATAGCACTGGATGTAGATCTTGAAAAAAATAATAAAAAAATAATAATAATAAATCATCCAAAACTGTCAGAAAGCTAGTAGTTATCTGTTAGCATAATCTCATATCTCATATAACCTTTAGATAATGGTTCATTTGATTAATGACATTAATCTGAAAAAGGAAAGCACTCTCTCTCTCTCTTTCTTTGTCTCTCATCTGGATAAACCAGTGACAAGCACTGAATGCATCTGGTATCTATTTAACTGTAGATAGAAAAGTAAACTCACAGAAAGCCTCAGGCTGTTCCACAGAATGTCACCTGACATGCACATGCAAAGCAGATGCAAATAAAACTTCTATTTCGATCATTTTTTGTCACCATGACCATCTTATAATGGTCCCCTATTTAAATAATCTTGCTTTCTCCTTTTAAATAAAGCATTCTGGACACTACAGGTTTCCTTTTACCATTTAGCTAGCTAGCTTCAACTATTTTTTAACTATGAATACTGAGTTTGAGTTTGTAATGCTGTCCTACTTCACAAGATGTTAAATTAGCTATGTCTGATTTTTGTAGCTTGTTAGATTGCTTACATGTGCCTTTAATGTTCACTGGGAATCCGGTTCAATAGTCACATTATGTAATTTTCTATAGATGTGATGTAGAGATTTATGTTTTGCTCTCTGGGTGGGAGGGGCATGCTCTATCCACATGTCAATCACAGTGATGCTTGGCAATCACAGGCATTTGTGAGCTCATTTATGCAGAAGAGGCCTGATAACACTTTCCTCTGAGTGTTACTCACCCCTGTGCAGCTGCATGAAAAAAAAATCAGGTCCTGGTCTTCATGTGTGTCAGAGGAAGCACACATAAGCTGGTAAGTTCATCTTCGCTGATTGGTAGCTATTGCATAATAAGGGATAACTGACTAGTGAATGGCAATCAAATTGTGGAGGAAAAAATTTAATTGAACATCTAGATTTCAGATTTTCTTAATAAAGGATGTAGACAAGACAACTGCTGTGATCACATATAAGTTATCAAGCTTATTATGGCTCTAAGATGTGTATTTAGGGACCACATCAAGGTTCCAACTTAAAATGGTCCAATAACATTGTCTTTTTATTGGCCAATTTAAGTCTGGGAAAGCTCGAGCAATAATATCTTGTCATTTATTGCTCACTATGATGGACTATAATAACACATTATGGAGTGATAGTAGTGTTGCAGTAATGATTTATCTTATTTAATATTTCTTTGTAGGATTTTTAGGATTTAATATATTTTTAGGATTAGTAACTTCTATGATGTCTAGTCATTTTATTGATGTGTACATGGATAGAAAACAATTACAGTATACACATGTCAATGTTTCATTCACACCATACCCAGTGACTCACATCCCACAGACACACACACACACACACACACAAAGTAATGTGAATGTGTCAGGCAATGTTTTCTTGCTTGTGTGTGCACAGTGTGTAAATATGTGCACTGAGTGTAATTAGGTGTTTATTCTGTCTATGTATTGTTCTCTTGTGCCCAAATGTTCTTGGCAGGTAATAAAGGTCATCTATCTGTCTAGACTTTATCTTTCTCTGGACTAAAATATATGATTCAGGGTAGACATGGCCTAAAAAATTTCATAAAAGCCCATTAAGGAATGGCCTATGAGGTGTGTAGTCTGCACTAGCATGTTCCTCTATACGAGACCTGGACACTCAGCTCTCAAATGGACCCCCATCTCTCTCTGTCTCTCTCTATCTCTCTCCATCTCTCCCCTTCTTTTTCCATCTCCCTGTGCATGTGACTCAGACAGACTGAGAGCACAAACCAGCTTCATGAGTAATGAATGAAAAGAAATTGTACACCACATAGATCTCTCTCTCTCTCTCTCTCTCTCTCTCTCTGTGATGTACATTTACGGTTTGAACAAAGATTTCTGATGTCACAATCACAATCACTATCTATCTATCTATCTATCTATCTATCTATCTATCTATCTATCTATCTATCTATCTATCTATCTATCTATCTATCTATCTATCTATCTATCTATCTATCTGTCTGTCTGTCTGTCTGTCTGTCTGTCTCTCTGTCTGTCTGTCTGTCCGACCGCACTTTCTTTCCTTTCACCTCTCTATCTATCAGTAGGACCTTTCCATGAATTGTCTTCCACACTTTGGAAAAAACCAAAGCAAACAGTAAAGCTTTATGTTTCTTTCTCTGATGGTCATGACCGAAGAGCATCCTCCATCCTCCAATCATCATTAAACACTGGATACATTACTGTCTCTAAATGACATTACACTGCCTGTTCCTCTCACTGTCTTCTCTCGCACACACTCTCATACACAATGCTTAGATTATTTCTACTATCCAAACAAATCATTTATATACAATCGTAATCGATGCCATTTATGGTTGCATATTTATTACCGGCCACTATTCAAAGCCTCTGTTAGCATTAGTGTAATTAGGGTCACACCAAGCTTAATGAATCTGGAAGACAGCTTTGACACTGTTCAATAATTTACCACAAATTTTATAACCTGAGGTCAGAAGAATACCCTTCTGGACATATCTTTCAGACTGAGTTTTCTACACAAACTCACACACACTGTAACAGGAGGGAAAGGAAAGATGTGATATTATCACACTGACTTGTTAATAAGAAAAAAACCACACACATACACTCACAGGCTCACATCTACAGATATAAAACAAACGCCTATTTAAATATGCATTCACTTATACATACACAAAATTTATGCACCTACTGCACTGTACCTTCACTCTCCATAAATTATTCTCCTTATCTCTTATTTTCGCCCTCTCACCCGCTTTCCCCCTCGGTTTGGACTGACCTCTAGCAAAGACATTCAGCACCAACTTGAGAGCTCAAACAGTTATTTCTGGCTTGTACAGGAAACCACTTCTAAACCGAACACTCGAGACAGAGAGGAAATCTATTAAGACTGAACAGTTTGAATCAGTCTCAGTTGAAACAAACCAAGATTGAGTTAAACAAGGTTAAAACTGAATTTTAAGGAATGATTAAAATCTGCAAAATAAAATAAAATTCTGTGCTCTTATATGAACATCAAGTAACTGGCAGAAGAAAGAGCCAGAGGTTAGGCATAGTGCTGAATCTGAGACTTCCTACATGACTAATCAGAAATATCACAGGAAGGGAGCTAGTCAATTAGCATTAACTAACTGCCTGCAATTTATCTCGCTCAAACTCAAATGCACATAATAATATGGATACTGATAAATAAAAATAATATGTAATACTTGGAATTTATACTCAAAAAATGACATAATAAAATATGTTATTATTATTATTATTATAATACTATTTATTTATTTATTTATTTAATAATAATAATAATAATAATAATAATAATAATAATAATAATAATAATAATAATAATTATTATTATTATTATTATTATTATTAATAATATTGTTATATTGATTAAGAATTCATTACCAATGATTATATTAGTCAGCTGATTTAGTTTCATGTGTTGACCAAATGAAAACCAAGACCTCTCACTTGCATCCCTTGCTACTATATAACTTTCCTATTATTTGTTTTTCTAATTAGTAATGGATAAATTTCTATAAATAGGTATGGAATAAAATACTTGTGTGTGCTACTAGTAGGAAAATAATCAACAGTTGGGTAATGTGATGGAAACCAGAGTTATATCAGCCTCAAATCCCTTATTTTACCACAACAGTGGTTAATACCTGGAGCTATACTGCACTTTTTAATTCATAAGTTATCTAGTAGCAACAACAACAAAAACAATATGACAGAATCAAGTCAGAATCACACAAAAACCTCTAAAGCAACGAGGTGAAAGTACACTGAGGAATAAAACAGAGAAAGGCAATATAGAGGGAATAGAGCAGATCAAAAACACAGATCCAAGCAATCAAAAAGTCATAGATTATGTAGAGTGTAGACAATAAAAGTCCATGTGAATGAGCTGTTAATATATAATCAATAACCTGTTAGAAAAATCAAATCGGTTCAATGTTATTTGTATAGAGCTTTTAAGGATGGACACTGTCACAAACCAGCTTTACAGAAATATGTAAAGAAATATATTATAAATAAATTATAAATATAATTTCCCTTCTTTAATTGTGTAAGTTATCAGCTGTTCATTGATGGAGTCTTGAGTGAAAAACAAAAATCTTCATGGTTTCTAACTGGTACCATCCACAGTAATCTCACATATCTCCAGGCTGTTCATGTTGATCCATCCTCAGTAGCAGCAAGCAGCCTCCAAGTGATGAGACTCCAACTAGAAGAAGGGTATCCCATAAATATAAACCTGGGATTTGTCTTGCAGCTGATACTTTACTATCACAGCTTCTTTTATAGAAAATTAATCAACATTTTTGGTGTGTCAAACAAGTTGCAAATGTTCCTCATCAGCCTGTCTTAACTCCTGCACAAAAAACTCTCATAAAATAAAAATGCACATATTCTTAGAGATTTCTCCTACAAAAAGACATTCATTATGAATCTCATACCCAAAGGCTCCACAGTGTGCTGGGATTGTCATTTAGTTCAACTTAGAGGAGACAATCTGGGAAGTCACCTTTGATGCATCAATCTTAGCCTGAAGCGACAGCTAGATTTCTTCTGTCTGTGATCAGAACTGCTTTGTGAGAAATGAGAGCGCGATAGCTCTGAGAGAAAAGACTGAATGAGGAAACAAATGAGATTTCACCAAAAGACTGGCCATTTATGGACGAAAGTCTTAATCAGAACGTCTCAGGGTCTGTGATTTCTTTATAGTGTCACAGTAAAGGAAATTACAAACCCACCAGCATCAAAGTTTATTTATTATTGAGTGCTTATAGTCATTAAGTCTGTCTGCAGGATGAAATGGTCACTTGAATGAAATGGATTTAATCCAAACTTCAATCATATAAAAACAATCTATAAATAATGTCTGCTCAGATCTGGAATGAAAGCTCTATGGCACCAGTATGTAGCCCTAAATATGTTTTGAGGCTGATATTCAAATAGCTGGATTATGCTTATGAAAGATATATCTGTACTAAACAGGCCATAAAATTTGTTATACAGTTAACGAGGTTCCTGATTGTGGGGAAAAAAGGACAACTAATGAGCTAAAGGCGCATACAATATTGGAAATAAGGAGGTTGAAAAGTGCTGTAGAGTTGTGTGATGGATGAGTGGTTCTCAAAAGTGGGGTTCAGGGACCGCCAGGGTTCCATGCAGCAGAACTGGCACATCTCCAGCAGTCACAAACTCCTAATAAATTCCCAACAGACACTGTGGCCTACTAACATGGTCAACACAGACTACAGTCTCCACACACACACACACACACACACAGTCATCCAGCTTCCAAGCCCCACGATCACACAGTTTATAAAGGACTTTCTTTCCACAATTGTGTCACATTGTCTAATATTTTATCAGTTTAAAGTTGTATCTGATATTATAAATACTTTTTTGTAAATTGCTGTAAACTTCCTGTCCCCCCTCCATCTCTGGTTTACTTGTGTTTTTGTCTCTGATACCCTGCTTGTTGATCACCTAACCACTGCCTGTTTTTGACTATGATTTTGCCTACTGTTTATTAGATTGTCTGCCTGTTTTGCATTAAAGAACTATTTACCTGCAATTTTATCTGTCTTTATTTTCTAGGATAAATAAAATAACATTATTTATATTTACATTTATAGCATATTGGCATACAACCTTATCCTGAGCGACTTACAGATGTGGTTTAAATTCTATATGAATAAATACATTATGACAGTTTGCTCTCACAGACTCATCAGTCTCAGTACTCAGTTGGGAGCTAATATTGTTAAAAAGCACATTAATTGAGTTCATTCCACCACCTTGGTGACTGAATAGAGAAGAGTCTTGATGCATGTCTTCCATGTACCCTATGAGATGCTGGGATCTGTCGAGCAGTGCTGAAGGATGTGAGGGAGCGAGGTGTAGTACAGGGTGTGAGCAGAGCTTTGAGGTAAGTGTGTGTTGGTCTGTTTTTGGCTTTGCATCAGTCTTTATATCTGATGTGAGCAGCTACAGGAAGCCAGTGGAGGGAGTGTAACATTGGAGTTATGTGGGAGAATTTAATTAGGAAGCTTGAAAGCAAGTCACGCACCTGCATTCTGGATCAGCTGCAGAGGTTGAACGATGCTAGGAGGCAGGAGTAAGGTGCATTAATCCAGTCTTGAAATGAGAAGGGACTGAACGAGCATCTGAGTGACCTGTGTGGATAAAAATGGATAAATCTTTCTGATATTAAAGAGGAGAAATCAACATGAGAGTGTCAGATTAGCAAACGTGAGAGTAAAAGGACAGTTGATTGTCCATGGTTAGTGTAAAGTTGTGTGCAATGATAGATAATGAGACCTGAGAGTTGTCCAGGGAGTTCACAAGACAAATTTCAGCTGATGAACAGCCATCTATGCTGAGATGTCTGCCATAATCAAGGGGTCCGTGATTTTTTCAATGTAGTGGAAATCACAAATTAAAAATTAACTTATTCTATTTTGATATATCATGTCTGACTGGTCAGTTGAAATTGAATGAGTTCCAATACTGGTCACCTATAAATAATACAAATGTGGACCTCATGTGTTTTGTCCATGAAAGGCTCAGGACTAACGTACTCCATAGCTCTAATGTTTAATGTGCACTCTGAGGATCTGCTGAATTTATTATACACTTAAAGGGTTGCCAGGTTTGTACTTTTTAATTATTATTATTATTATTATTATTATTATTATTATTATTATTTCATTGCATTTATTTCATCTAGACACACAAACATTTATTTAGTTTGTGGTTAGAGCATGGCTGCCACAATCTTATTTCAAAGCAAATAACCAGCATTAAAGTTTTTCACGAACGTAGGCGAATAAAGGGAACGTGTAAATGCACACAGCGTATTGATTTACAGAACTACATGAACTCATATGATTTACAGAACTATTTGTCTTACAAAAACAAACAAAAAAACTGAGAAAAAGAAGAAAAGTTTGTCTCCCATTTCCAGTGTCGGAATGTTTAGGGCTATTTTATATAGTTGGAAATTTTGCCTTGGGCTAGAAGAAGCATTGCTTTTGTTCAAGAAAGGAGCTTTCGTTTGTTAGATCTTTAAATATTTTGGTGGAGATGCCAGAGAGAATTAATATTTTCATTTGTAGTGGACTGTGGATGAATCACAAACTAAAAATGGTGACATTTTTGGTGACATCAGCGGAATACACATAATAATCACTTTCCTGGAAGTGAGCTCATGTCCTAACTAGATGTAAAGCATTGTTCTGAGCCTTGTCACTGAACATTTCAATTTTGGGTGGTGGATTGGGACAGGAGAAGGTGTAGATGGAGGGGAAGTCAATGTCGTTTACAGCCAGCTAATGCCAGAACAAGCCACATTGCCATCCACACCCTGATATAAAATCCAGACAGGAACACAATTAAAAAATATATCAGTGAGGTTTATCAGTGGCTGCTGAAACCTGTGATAACAAAGTGTTATTTGTGACAGAGGGACTTCGTTCCTTGTTATTATTAGAGCCTCTATATTACTGGTGGTCATCACTGGATTGCTTTTTTTTTAATACAGAGGATTTCAGATAGGACTCACCTGCATACTTTCATATTAATAACTGCAAAGGTCACCAGAAATATAACAATCCTTTGCAAATGTTCACTGTGTAGGATAACACCACCTGCTAAAATAAAAAATGACATTTAAGGAGTGCAATTCTAGTTAGACCCATTCCTTCCTAAAAAGAAAGTGTTTTGCAAACACAAATGTCAGGATCCACTCTACGACTTAAATACTATAAGCGTCTTCCAAATATCAAACTGTGTTTAGAAACTGAGCGCAAATCACAAACTTCTGGAGTAAATGAATCACACAGCTTTTTATATTATATTTATCTTTTTTTTCAAAATGTATTAAATTTTGTCTGTACAGTGTTTTCCACCACAAAATAATCTTACTGTGAAAATATTACATTTAACCATTTTAACTCTTGTTACCAGTACACTGTGTTCCATCCAGCCGCTGGATTAGAAATCGACTTATGGGAAATTTTATCTTTTCAGTATAAACAATTGAATGATTTTCTGGCTAAAGTCTGATATAAAATGAGTCAGGACTCTGTTGGCTTTCGGTGTGAGACGTGTGTTTTTCCCTCTGTTGGATAACTTTACATAGATTTTAGTGGTTGAAGATAAACACCTTCAGATTTTAGATGCTCAAGAACAAGCACTTAGGCATCTCAGAGAGAAAAAGATAACTGTTTTTGCTTTTTGTTTTGGAAAATTCTTAAGAAAAACTATAATTTCTTAGCCCTAAGTGTCTACTTTCAAATGAGTCATTAAGAACCACTGTGCAGTCATGACAAAGACATTCAAAGACATAAAAATGATGAACATGAACACAACAAAACAGACACAAATTCCATTTTTTGGCCTGTGGGGGAAAAAGAGTTAATAAGGTCTATATATCACAGTGGTTTTGATTCTTTATTCTTTTAATTTTTTTATGTATTTATTATTTTAATACCCACTGGTCTGTCTGTAGTGCTGGCTACAAGGCAAATTAGAGTTAAATTATTCATATTAATTCTAATAATTTATGTCTATAATTACAACTTACACTGGGACTTGTAGGGAAGAAGCTATAAAGTGATATCTGTTTCTAAATGTTTATTTAACATTTTGGAAGGAGTCTCCAGTGTAACATTTTGGAAATAAAATGGGAAAGTTGTCAAGATGAGGGACTTCTTGGTATCAGGCTGCATTTATTTGTTTTATTAACTTAGTTAGCTACGTTCATTCCCTTGTAAGTCGCAATGCAACTATAAATGCATAAAAGGTGTCATTCTTGAATAATTTAGAAATTGTAATTGTTGCTGTAATCGTATCCGGTGCTATAAAACAAAACACATGCTTTTACTGGAAAAATAATCAACTTTGGGCTATATCACCCAGATGTTGATATACACTATATTACCAAAAGTATTCGCTCACCCATCCAAATAATCAGAATCAGGTGTTCCAATCACTTCCATGGCCACAGGTCATGGTAAAATCAAGCACCTAGGCATGCAGACTGTTTTTACAAACATTTGTGAAAGAATGGGTCGCTCTCAGGAGCTCAGTGAATTCCAGCGTGGAACTGTGATAGGATGCCACCTGTGCAACAAATCCAGTCGTGAAATTTCCTTGCTCCTAAATATTCCACAGTCAACTGTCAGCTGTATTATAAGAACGTGGAAGTGTTTGGGAACGACAGCAACTCAGCCACGAAGTGGTAGGCCACGTAAACTGACGGAGCGGGGTCAGCGGATGCTGAGGCGCATAGTGCGAAGAGGTCGCCAACTTTCTGCAGAGTCAATCGCTACAGACCTCCAAACTTCATGTGGCCTTCAGATTAGCTCAAGAACAGTGCGCAGAGAGCTTCATGGAATGGGTTTCCATGGCTGAGCAGCTGCATGCGAGCCATACATCACCAAGTGCAATGCAAAGCGTCGGATGCAGTGGTGTAAAGCACGCCGCCACTGGACTCTAGAGCAGTGGAGACGCGTTCTCTGGAGTGACGAATCGCGCTTCTCCATCTGGCAATCTGATGGACGAGTCTGGGTTTGGCGGTTGCCAGGAGAATGGTACTTGTCTGACTGCATTGTGCCAAGTGTAAAGTTTGGTGGAGGGGGGATTATGGTGTGGGGTTGTTTTTCAGGAGCTGGGCTTGGCCCCTTAGTTCCAGTGAAAGGAACTCTGAATGCTTCAGCATACCAAGACATTTTGGACAATTCCATGCTCCCAACTTTGTGGGAACAGTTTGGAGCTGGCCTCTTCCTCTTCCAACATGACTGTGCACCAGTGCACAAAGCAAGGTCCATAAAGACATGGATGACAGAGTCTGGTGTGGATGAACTTGACTGGCCTGCACAGAGTCCTGACCTCAACCCGATAGAACACCTTTGGGATGAATTAGAGCGGAGACTGAGAGCCAGGCCTTCTCGTCCAACATCAGTGTGTGACCTCACAAATGCGCTTCTGGAAGAATGGTCAAAAATTCCCATAAACACACTCCTAAACCTTGTGGACAGCCTTCCCAGAAGAGTTGAAGCTGTTATAGCTGCAAAGGGTGGACCGACGTCATATTGAACCCTATGGATTAGGAATGGGATGTCCCTTAAGTTCATATGCGAGTCAAGGCAGGTGAGCGAATACTTTTGGCAATATAGTGTATATATATATATATAAATATATATATATATATATATATATATATATATATATATATATATATATATATATATATATAATTTAAGTTATTTTCCTTTTATTCTCTATTCTGTGTATTGTCAGGATCTGGCTATTGAGTTAGCTTGGATCCTCACAAATCTTTCAAAGAAAAATTAAAAGTGAAAAAAGGTGAACAATTCAGATGGATGCGGAAGGATGGATGCTCTCCGTTTAACGTATTGCAGGAAAACAGATTACAGATGTCTCACACTTTGTACAGCTGTCTTTGTGATAAAGCTAACATCTTAAAACCCCAAAAAGTGCGGGACTTCACCTGTACACTCACAAGTACAGCAGCCAGCGAGAGAGGGAGGGGTTACCAGGGGCAGCAACCCCTCTGTCCCCACAATAATACATCATCATTACAGTATCATACACAGGGTTAGCCTCCCTCCAGGGAACTGGGAACACAAGGCAGGAGACACCCTACACTGGGTGTCAACCCATTACACACACACACACACACTACTCACACACATACAAAAGATTTATAGATACTAATGAGCCTACAGGATGTCTTTGGACTGGGGGAAACCAGAATACCAAAAGGAAACCCTCAAAGTACGGGGAGAACATACAAATAGCATCTGTGAATCAAACCTCCAACCCCAGATGTGTGAGGAAAATGTTTATTTGTTATTTTAAATTGTATGAAAAACCCAGGTAAACATGCATATTTTTTCTTCTGTACCTTCATTTGTATAAAGTGGAAAGACTACACAAATGTTTCCTCTGTGAGCAGACAAACCTGTGTCTGTATCATCTTCCTGAAGACAGACCTAACACCCAGGACCATCTTCACATCATGACTTGTACAGTTGCAGGGCAATGAGAAAAGTTACTCCAAGCTATTATAGACATAGGTCAGATCTGGCTATCTTCGTCCAACTGAAAACGATCCACAGAATGTACAAGAAGACGTGTTCTCTTTGAGTTTCGATCTGACTAATGCCAACTTGAACTCCTTCTTGAGATTTTTTTAGCCTGAGGTGTTTAAAACACACACGAATGTTTCGTCCACTGAAGCTACAGCCGTACCTTCTGTCAGCACACTGAGTCAGCATGCTGAATTAAGACTACTTTTATTTAAACCATACTGTTTTCCTAATCGTAATTCTGTCTCAAACAATCGTCACAAAACATGAACGAATTCCTTGGTCGTGAGTTAAAATCAGTTGTTTAGTTTTCTTGATTTGATAAATCATCCCATTTAGCTCATCTGGCACTGTTACAAATATTCAGATAAACAACGAAAGAATGAAAAACAGCATTGTTTCTGAAACTCACCAACAGGAAAAATGTTGTGTTGCAGGAATGTCGTGAGATATCGTGAGAACTAAATATGACTAGGATTTTACTGCCATAATTTCTTACATAATTTGCTAAACCCAATTATCACATTTTTTTAAAGAATAAGATCAGGACACAATCACATTTTTACTGAACAAACAGTACAACATAAATATTAGCGCATTAGATCATTTGCAGTGTAATTAAAGATAAAGAGTTTAGGCTTCCACTTGGACTCCAAATGTTCATGACATTGTTTTATTTTTATTTGCTTCGTGACTTGGGGAATTGTTCACAATTAATTAAGGAATAAAACACTTGGCAGGGCCATAAGATTAGTTAGCATGTTTGATTCGCACCTCCAGGGCTGGGTGTTTGATTTCTGTCTCAGTCCTCTGTATGTGGAGTTTGCATGTTCTTCCTGCGCTTCTAGGGTTTCTTTTGGGTTTTCAGGTTTCCTCCCCCAGTCCAATTACATGAATTGTAGGCTGCTTGGCATCTTGAGTGTGTGATTTTGCCTTACAATGGTTTGGCATCTTATTCTTATTCAGGGTGTCCAAATCCCTGTGGTCTTGTGTAGAATAAGTGCTACAGGAAAATGGATGGATGGATGGATGCATGAAACGTTTGCTATTATAGTAGTCAAGAAACTTTTATTGTCATTTCAACCATATATAGCTGATGCTGTACACAATGAAGTGAAATAAGTTTCTCCAGGCTACATAAAACAACACAATGCAAACAAACAATACAAAATACTACAGGACAGGTACATAATATAGCACTGACCAGAGTACAGCATTGTGCAAATAAGAGATTAGTACACACTAAGAGGGGTGTAAACAGCATTAAAGTGTCCGTGCATAAACAGGATATATGTAGCATACTGTATATAGCATGCTATTGTACGAAAATAATCAGTGACTAGAAGTTGTTTATTTCCCATATCTCAGTGTTTTGTTCCTTGTATACTACACCAATTTTCCAACAACTACAATGTTCAATTTATAAAAGATATTACATCATATTTTTTTAGAACATCTTTGAGACAAGTTAGTTCTTGAGGAAAGCACACAAACAAGCTCTGTCCTGAAGACTCCTAATAGGTGTTAAAATGTTCCCTTACAGAAACCTTAACTATATTTTTTTATTATCAGCTCCACTTATTATTAGCTTTCGAATATATGGAGCATCCAACAGGCATAAAAAGTCCCTGTGTAAGTTACATTAATCAATTAATAAACCTGTGATTTGTCAATGTTGTCAGAGCTGCTGCTGCCAAAAATAAACCAACTCCTTCTGACCAATCCAAAGAATGGAGTATACAACTGTTCTGTGGTATAAAGGACAATAAAAGACAGATAAAACAGCTTGAAAATTCTTGGAGGCATTTCAGCACTGAAGGAGGCTGGTGTCTGTATAACGGGGGCTTTACTGTTCAATGTCAATCTCAGATTAAAGGAAGATTACAGCTCTCAAGCTCTGCATCTGCTGTCTGGCTCGAGACTCATCTGACTCATCCGTAATGACATCTCTCATCTGTAATAAACATCTCTACTTTGCACCGCTTTTTTCTTCTTTGTATTTTCACTTTTAGGTTCGTCACCTCGTCGCTGTGATTTTCTTTGTATTGCTCTCGATATCAGTCTTGCCCACACACACACACACACACACACACTTATAGATGTATGTAAAACTGAGCCATCTATCTACCTATCTATCTATCTATCTATCTATCTATCTATCTATCTATCTATCTATCTATCTATCTATCTATCTATCTATTTATTTATGAATAGAATGGTGGATAAGGAGGCTGAACAAGACAGGAACTCTGTCAGAGCTCATCTGTACAACATAATCAGATCAATCACATATATTCATACTGAATGTTTCACTTTGAATGCACTTAGTACAGTTTACCGTTATAGCATACAGTTGAAAAGAGTAACTCTTTCCCCCAGAGGCCAAAAAATGGAATTTGTGCCTGTTTTGTTGTGTCCACATTCAGCATTGGATGTCTTTGTCATGTTACACTTCACAGTGGTGGATAATATGAAGCTCTTATGAAAGTAGACACTCAGAGATATAAAAATTTGCAGTATTTCTTAAATATTTCTGTTTTTTCCCTAGCCTTCTAGGAGCAATACATTCATAGAAATGTTCCTCCAAAAGCTGCTCACATAAATATTTCTTTAAAGTAAATGTTGATATCAAACCCATTTCTGCTCTCTGAGATGCCCCAAATGTCCTAAGGCATTATCTTCAACCACTAAAATTCTGTGTAAGGTTATCCAAGAGAGGGAAAAACACACTGAAAGTCCTGACACAGTTTATATCAGACTCACAGACAGAAAATCATTTGTTTATACCGACTGAAAAAGTCTGATAAGTTGATTTCCATTCCACCAGTGTACTGGTTAAAAGGGTTAATAATCAGACTATCCGGTGTCACCAGAAGAGGACAGGTTTCCTTTTGAATCTGTTTCCTAAATCAAGGTTTCTTTCTCGTCTCGTCTTGTGGAGTTTTTCCTCTCCACTGTTGCCTCTGGGATTAGGGATGAGACTGTTGTTTAAAGTGCTTTACAAATAAAATGGCATTAAAAAAATGAGAAAGCAAAGG
Source organism: Hemibagrus wyckioides (assembly GCF_019097595.1). NCBI lineage: Eukaryota > Metazoa > Chordata > Actinopteri > Siluriformes > Bagridae > Hemibagrus > Hemibagrus wyckioides. The sequence goes on from NC_080723.1 coordinate 18,143,364, forward strand.
AGAAGTAATTGGTTCTCTAGAGTGAGAGATATCATAGGATCAATGAGGGTTTTTTTTTTTGACAATGGATGCTTCCCACAGTGTCCTCCTCTTCATACAGATGTGCTCTCGATTTAGCCTTCAGATTGTTCGTCATCTGAGTTTCACACAGCGGGATCAGAGCTAGAAGATCAGCGGTGGGGGATTTCTTCAGTCGTGAGTCTCGTAGCTGGTTTCCTACACTTCCTCTAATTTCACATTCTAATTTTAATGGCCACAATTATACACAGTACAACATGGAGTGTGTCACAAATCGAGTACTCTAGGTTGGATGCAAATTAACAAGACAGAAGAAACAATAGGTAAAGACAAAACCATGTGTTTATAAGAAGCAGGAATAATAACAGGGCAAAAACAAAGTAAATGAATCAGAATATAAATTGTACCAAAATAACGAAGATTCGAATGTAATGGAACACAGAACAGCGGTAACCACGGACATATAAGAAAACAGTAAAAAAAATACAATCCATATTGTAGTAACAAACAAAAGTCCAGGGTCAAGCAGGGTACACAGGGTTACCAAAGGCAAAGCAGAATCATAAAACTGAAACAAGAAAATCCGAAGAATCACGAGGAATAAAGAAGGCTTAGTAATGTCAAGGCAAAGCGCGTGGAGTGTATACTTCACCGTGCACAAAAGAAAACATGGAGTATATATGTAGGGTGAGTGAGAAACAGACTACATGTGAAACTGGTGTGTGATTAAAAGTCCTGAGATTGTGAGTCTGGGAGTACTGGTGGCTGCTGGGAGTTTGAGTCCGTGTTTGATAAGAGTAAAAGAGACTTCATTGTCATTGTAGTGATGCGACGAAAATTTTTTGGTAGCTCTTAGAGACCAGAAGCAATATAAAATATAAAAATGACACAACAGAATAAACAAAAGATTAATGAGCACAAATTGATGGCCACTAATTAACAGGAGCTGCGGTGTTACACACTGTGACACAGTGAAATGTTTCTTTCAACTGTATGTGACATACAAATAGAATAAGAAAAATAAATAAATTAATAAATAATAATAATAATAATAATAATAATAATAATAATAATAATAATAATAATAATAATAATAATAATAATTGTTATTTACCAATACAGGAAAGAAAATGAAAGATATTTTAAAAAATAATGATGTATGAATACGGATTGTTGGTGTGTACTTTGAATAAAGTGCAGACTGTGTGCAATTTATTGTGCATTAAATGCTGTGCAAAAAAATCTAGTGAGCACTGTGCAGGCAAATCCAAACTCTAGTCCTACGTATTGTCCTGGTTGAGGGTCCAAATCCCTGCAGGAAGAAGCTGCTCCTCATTCTCTCTGTGTTTGCAGAAGCTCTTCCGTGACTGCAACAGATAGAAGAGTCTATTGTTCAGATGCCTGAGGTCTTTCGCTATCTTCCTGGCCTTGATCCAGCACTGCTTGCTGTAGACAGACTGCAGGTCAGGCAGCTCAGTGCGGATGATACACTCAGCTGATCGCATCACCCTCTGGAGAGCAGTCTATCCTGCTTGGTGCTGTTCCCAAACCAAGCTGTTGTGGTGCTTCCTGACAGAATGCTCTAGATGTATTAGATCCTTTATTTCTACCATATAGTGTTGTGTGCAAGCATCGTATACTTTAAATGTGTGTTACATACAGTGTCCTGACTGGTGTTCTGAGAAAATATTTACAATGCAAATATTTACTGTAACTACATCTGCAACTATAAACAGTATGATTACCTTTACTGTAGCCTGTTAGCCTAGCTAGCTAATGTTTGCTAACTAGTTTCAGTTGATTAGCCATAAAGCTGGTGTTAGCCTTCAGATCATTTAAATCTATAACTATAAACAGTACATTACAAGCTTTCTTTTTGTTTTTATAACCTGAAGAGGAGAAAATTGGTGGAGTCACTGGTAAGGGAGATGTTGGAGTAGCTGCTAAAAAGTATTTGCCCTTATTAACTAAATTAAAAAATAAAACCTGGCAAATCTGTTGTGGTGTAAAAGGAATAAAACACTTCATGATATGCGGTTCTATGCAGTTACAGGCACAAGAGCTCATTCTAAAATAGGTGACTATATGAACAGTGGGTCAAACCTGACTGAAGTTTTCTTTTTGTTTTCTTGGTTTCATTTGTCATCTCCTATGAATTTCCCAAGAAACATTGTTGGACTGCTGCAATGCAATATTTTGTATATGAATAGACATGCAGGTGAATTCACATACTTGAACTAGAAGAGGAAAAGAGAGATGTGTCAAGCAGACTAGGTTCTTGGCAGCAGTATTGTGGTGCGGGAACACAGCAAGACAAGCGTTTTGACACTCATTGTTCAAATTCAATGCGTTCTGCTCTCAAAAACCACACACCGTCCTCTGTGTAATCGTTCTCTTCCGAACACCTGAGGACTGTGCACTACTGCAGATAAGCCATGCGGGGTTTTAGCAGCGACGCACAAATCGGCCTTTTTGTTTGCCCTGGTTTTTATCGCCTCAGTCACAAGTTGATTTTTAATGGCATGCGAATAAAAAAGTCAAATGCTTGAAAGGTAATAGAAATGAAAAAATAACCCCCAAGCATCTCTCTCTCTCTCTCACACATACACACACATACACACACACACCACACACACAGCATTAACATGCATCATTAGAAGCGAGGTCTATAAATATTGCAGGATGTCAAGGGGCTCTAATTGAGATTAACCAAACACAATGTCATTTAAATGATTAGAAAGGTGACTTAGCGCTGAGGAATTCTCCACACATGGCTTTCAGCCACATTCACAACAAACTCAAGCAAACAAACGAGCAATAACAATCATTTAGAGACAGCTCTGTGTGCAATTGACATGTTCCCACGTTAACCCTGTAGAATTTCCACCTTGAAATCATTCTTCCCTTATAAAGCAACGTTTTAATAAACTTAGAGTTCACAAGGAGTCATAAATTCTAAACATGACCACTGACATAGACCTTGAAAACGTTAAGTTCTAATAGCCATCATTTGTTATAACTTCTTGAGGAAAACGTGCACTACAGTACGTGATTTTGCTCCATGTAATGTACTTCCTAATGATTAATGCACTTTCTATTTTAGTCTGTTCAACTGTAATTGTTTCTACTGGACCATTCACAACAGAGGCAGCTTATGAGGTGGCTTTGCAGAAATCTATTTCTGGTCATCTGAGTTTTATCATTGACTATTGTTTCGTGTAGCTGTGCTGCTGATTCAGGGTGAACTGATAAATAACATCATTTTTCATCTGAGTTCAAGTGATATGTTATGCTTTCGGAATACTGTACATGTGTAAAGGATTGTATCTAAAGAGAAAAGCAAGAAAAATGGGGCCTGAAATAGAACCTTGGGGGATACCATGGTTGCACAACTTTCGCTTGGAGAAATCTGCAGTTTATAATTCATAAATAATCCATCCATTGTCTGTACCTGCTTTATTCCTAATTAGGGTCACAGGGGTCTGCTGGAGCCTATCCCAGTGCACATTGGGCGAAAGGCAGGGGTACACCCTGGACAAGCCACTAGTCCATCACAGGGCAGACAGACAACCACACACACCTACAGGCAATTTAGAATTACCAGTCAACCTAATGTACATGTTTTTGGACTGTGGGGGGACCGGAGTAAACCCACACAGAAAGACCCCTGCCTGTTCAAACCCAGCATTCGAACCCAGGACCTTCTTGCTGTGAGGCAAGAAGGTCAACCACTAACCCACCATGCTGCCCATTCATAAATAATAATATAGCAAATATACATTAATCATACTTTAACTAAATCGTTAACTTTTATTTTATCATTACATTATTATATATCACACATTATATATCGTCATATTTGAATTAAGTATGTGCCTACATTTGCTAATCTATTTTACAACATAATTAGTGCACTGGAAATGTACTAAAACTCCTATATATAAAAGAAATAGTACAATCTATTTTCCAATTTTTTTTATTCACACAAAGCATACTAGCTTCAGGTATACATTTAGCAACCTTTACAGCCTCCTTCCTATTATGTTTTTCCATGTAAGCTTGGAAAAACATGCTGTCAGTGAAGAAGCACTATTATTAATACATGTCACTGGGATACACATGTTTACAGCCTAAAAATATATATGATTCACTGAAAACCATTAGAACTTTAGCAAAGCTCACATGTGAAGAAGTTGGATAAAGGGAAAAAACATGCACGAGGAAGGAGAAAGGGAAAATGTGACTGATTTTGTCAAATAGATTTGGGGGTGTAGATTTGTTTTTTTAGTGCTTAGAAGTATTTTTGAACTGCATTTAGTGCACAGTTTCACAGATATAACAAAACATTTTGTTAAAGTATGATTAAAGTATATTTGCTAGTGAGTGAGAAATATATATATATATATATATATATATATATATATATATATATATATATATATATATATATATATATATATATATATATATACACTACCAGTCAAAAGTTTGGACACATCTTCTAATTCCATGGTCTTTCCTGATGTTTATTTCTTTCTACATTGTAAAACAATGCTGAAGGCGAAATACACAATAATGTCCTTTGAACAGTTGATATTGAGATATGTCTGCTACTGATGCTCTGTAAAGCCTTCATAACGGCTCTAATCTGAGGTGCTGTTAATTGGTGATTTCTGAGGCTGGTAACTCTAAATGAACTTCTCCTCTGCAGGGGATGAAGTTATGGCACTGTAATGACATGTAATGAAATGTAATGAGTTATGTACAATATTTTTTCATTTACTGTCAAGTAAAATGAGCTTTCTATTTTGGTTTCAGATATTATTTTTTAGGAATGTATATTGCATGTACATCACAATATTGATATATAGTCTGGTCGTGAAGTAAAGTGTAATTAAATAAGCCTATGAAGTATCACAGCACAACCTTATGTCTGCGTGACAACTAGTGATAGACGATCTAAAAACACAACTCTTTCTCTCTCTCTCTTTCTGTGTGTGTGTGTGTGTGTATGTGTATGTGTGTGTGTGTTGTGAAATGGGTTGGTCTAAGTGATGTCATCCGTTTCCCTCCTTCTAGAGGCACGTTGCTGCGCTCGATATAGAGTGGAGTGGAGAATTGCGCGCGAGTCAGTGTGCAAGAAGTAAAAGAAGACACAGATCCGCGGTGGTGGCGATGTCATCTCTGGATTATCACTCTGAAAGCCATGTCCGACATAAAAATGTCCCGATCACATCACTAAAGTCACTGCGCGCGCTTTGACGTTTGCCAAGTACGCACTTGTGGAACGCGATGGAAAGCGAAGGAACTCATGGCACCTTTTATGCGGCGTGTTGATGTAAGACGCCGGTGCGTCTTTTAGGCTGTCCACATTCAGGCGCCGGGCGGAAAGGATGCGCGCAACATGGACTTGAGCGTACTCAACGGCACGGAGGAGCCCAACGCGACTGCAGCTGCAGCGTGGCCACACACAGAGGCCGCGGCGGCCCTCATTATACTCGTGGCGTCACTTCTTATCCTGGTTACCATCGTTGGGAACGCGCTGGTCATCGTAGCCGTGCTGACAAGCCATGCGTTGCGCGCGCCCCAAAACCTCTTTTTGGTGTCTCTGGCCTCGGCGGACATCCTGGTGGCGGCTCTTGTCATCCCCTTCTCGCTCGCCAACGAGGTGATGGGGTACTGGCGCTTCGGGCGCGCGTGGTGCGCGCTCTACCTGGCGCTGGACGTGCTCTTCTGCACGTCCTCCATCGTGCACCTGTGCGCAATCAGCCTGGACCGCTACTGGTCGGTAACCGAAGCGGTGAGCTACAACGCGAAGCGCACGCCAGCGCGTGTTAAATCCACGATCGCGGTGGTATGGGCAATTTCCGCGGTCATCTCCTTCCCACCACTAGTTATGACCGAGCACAACGAACAGGTATGCATCATTAACGAGGAGCCATGGTACATCTTGTCGTCTGCGATCGTGTCCTTCTTTGCGCCCGCACTCATCATGATCGCCGTCTACCGCAAGATCTACCGAGTAGCCAAGCAGCGCGCGTCAGCCGTCTTCGCAGCTAAAAACGGTGGACCACTACCGCGCACCTCACCTTCCGACACGTGCCTTGCGCGCGATGCCAAACCTGAAGCGGAGAGCCCGAGCAGCCTAAGCTCTGGGAGCAACCGACAGCAGGAAGAGCGGAGAAGAAACGAGGACGACGACGATGACGAAGAGGAACTCGACGACATCGACCTGGAGGAGAGCTGCGCGTGGGACGGTCAGCCCAAAAAAAGCAGCAGCGCGCGCTTCGCAAAGCGCAGGAAAGCGGAAGGACGGACGGAGCGGACTTGCTGCCGAACAACGCCGTGGGCTTCCAAACAGCCCCGTACCGTACCGCGCGTCACCAGGCCGCTGAAAGTCGCCAGGCCAAGCGCGCGGAAAACCAGAGCGGCGCAGCTGCGAGAGAGGCGCTTCACCTTCGTTCTCGCGGTGGTGATGGGAGTGTTCGTGCTTTGCTGGTTCCCGTTTTTCTTCACTTACAGCCTGCAAGCGGTGTGCGGGGCACGGTGCCGCGCGCCAGAACGCCTGTTCAAGCTCTTCTTCTGGATCGGTTACTGTAACAGCTCCGTTAACCCCATCATTTATACAATATTTAACCGTGACTTCCGGAAAGCGTTCAAGAAAATCTTGTGCGCGTCTGCAACTCAGCGCGTCTGATCAGGATTTTGCTCGGAACTTTGGACTGTATGGACGAGTTTATTTAAAAGCGGGGTTGCCAGATTATATTCTTTATTTTTTTTTGTTTCAGTCCACATCACGGTTTAAACCTCCGAATTCGGCCAAAATGTAACTTTGCCAAATGGATGCCAAACTTTCTTGAAATTTCGATGTTCACCAGATCAGGTTAATATCGCAAAATAATAATAATAATAATAATAATAATAATAATAATAATAATAACAACAACAACAATACGCAAAATAATAATCTAAAAGAGCCCGGATGTTGCTTCCACAGCAAAATGTGAAATAACTAAGAAATAAACCTGTGACCTTGTAAGTCTGGCATCACTATTTTACTGAAATGATTTTTTGTCCATTATGTTTGTACATAGCCTTCCTGAAGTGTTTATAATGTAAAAAAGAGTAAGAAGACGTTTAAATGATTAAAATATGTATATATAAATATGTTACACATGTCCTTGTTTGTCTCTGTAATGACGTGTTTAAGCAAAAATATCCCAGTGTCTGAAATCATGAATCAGCATAATGTTACATAACCCATTAATCTGCAGATTCTTTCTGTGCTATAAAAATAATTCTTTTCATTACAACAGTCACTTTGCCTTAAATTTACGCACAGTTAAAGACAAAAATACAAAAGATTATTATGGACGGTATTGGCAATTCTAAACTAATTAGAGAAAAATGTCTCTGTTTGTGCAGTGTATTAAATTTCCCATTAAGGCGTTGAATTAACCCTTAAAGTATTCCTTTGTGTCCATCTGGGCTTAAATAAACATTGTTAATTAAACTGCTAATTAGTTTATTAAACACATGTTCATTTAGGATTGTAGCTGTCAGTTCGATACTAAGTCTTTCTTTCTGCAGCATTTGTGGCATTTTACTGTGTAACATTACACAAAAAAAGGTTGTTCTAATTAGACCAAGGGTGCCCAATCTCATCCGGAAAGGGCTTGTGTGTGTGTGTGTGTGTGTGTGTGTGTGTGGGTGCAGGTTTCATTTCAACGAAGCAGAAGCCCCACTTGAGTTTCATGAAAGCCAGGACCAGCTGATTAAACATGTGGAATCAGGTGTGACTCCTGCTTACTTGGAATTAAAACCTGCATCCATGCCTTTTGCAGCCCTTTTGGATAAGATCTGAAGACCCTGGGTTATAAAGATTGAAGGCAAACCAAACCTGAGCCATAAACTCATAGTCTGGAATCATATTTAAATAAATAACTGGATGAATTAAATTTTGTGTTCATTAACAACTGGATTGTGAATATGCCATACTTCATCATTATTCATCTGTCCTTTAGCTGATTCATCTAAGATTTATCTGAAAAATGATCAGTGAAATCCAGTCATTTACTCAGATTAACATTTTCCTACTGTATTTTAACCAAGGGCTTAGTGGGGTATATCAGCTCCAAGACTCCCCCCAAGTGTGCACAAATTACATTATCTCATTCAGTCCGAGCACAAATCATGTCCCGGAGAGACACAACATTGCACAATCCAGTGCTATTGCTGCCATAACAAATCTGAAACAACTCGTGAAGGGCTTGCTAATTACTTAACAAGTAAGTGTTAAACCAGGGTCAGAACATCAAACTACATAGGACTGGGGTATGACATTTGTCCTACAAAGCATTCCTTAAGTGTTTGGACAGTGAGACATTTTCCATGTCTCCTATATTCCAACACAATGACTGTGATTCTTTAAGAGCAGAACTTTAATATGTAATATTTAATATAGACAGAGATTTTTACTTTAGTTTTATCCGGTGATCCATATCCATAAAGAGTCACTTTGCTTTTATATTCTGCTCCTGGACTGACATGCTTATTAATAAAACTGCCATGTTTAGCACTTGGTTGCAAATCTTTTGTAATTTATGACCCCACAGACATCACCACAAGCCTATTTTTGTTAGTGATGGTCTGCTAGGTCTTTTTTCTTGTTTACAGGTTTTGGTCTCCAGTCTTGTCTTGAAATGCACTCTTTTGTCTTTTATACAAGTCATAGCATGCCAATGAAAATCTCACTGTTCTCCTGCAAGGTGAAGTGGCAATGAGTTTCTGAGACAATCTTTGGATTTTCCTTCTTCCATTGTTTCTGGAGACATCAGAGTTCATCCTGCTGTTTATGTTTCATTACACTTTAAACCATTTCTCATACAGCAGGTGATATATACTGTGAATAAAACTCCACGCCTTTATAAGGTGACAGGTTCCACGTTGATTTCATCTGTCCGTTAGATTTCCACCCTGTATTAGAGCTTGCTCTCGATCAAATCAAGTCCAAATCAAATCTGATTCATTTTCTATGGGTCAGTTTCACACTGCACAAATGGACCTCCTTATTATTAGCCCTAACAGACCAACTGAGTATTTTCTAGCAGTCAGAACAAGACCCAAGTATTACACAAGTTGATCCTGCCAGAGCCAATAGATTAGACTAGATTACTCCATACTTCATCCAAAGAAATGATGGAAGTGGGCCTCATTTATCGTTTATCAAACTGGCTATGAAAAGAAAATATTCCTAAATTGTTTACAGGATCATTTACCCAAGAAATGTAATATTTTTGACACTACATGTAGCGCAGAAATATTGTTTGTATCCTATGAATCTTGCAAATCTAAGTGTTAGCACAATCATTAATGTGAATGTCAGTTGATCAGCACTGCTAGTACAACTGATGAGTTCCTGCAATTTTATGAAACACTTGTTTGTTTTGTTCCTGTAGAAAACTGTCTGAAATAAAGCCATACATTAATTCATAATCATTTAGTTTGAATGAAATGCTCTGCTGTGGCTGTGCTGTATTTTTGCAAGTATGTTGCTGTGTTCAGATTGGAAGTGGGAAGTCACAACTTGGAAATTAGTGTGAATTACTCAAAAAAAAACCTCTTGCATTCAAGGTTCCTCCTTTGTTAGCAAAAATCTAGCCAGCCAACTAAGCGATTTATATTTACTCCTTAAAACAGCAAACTGTGTAGTCAATGTTATATATTTAACAAGCAGAAGCATGTACAGTGATTTATCTAAAGCTAATCCTCGTGTATATACAGTATAACTCCTTTAACAGATAATACCTTTTTTACTGCTGATGCTGTCAGATTTGAACTCAGATCTTCCCAAGTCTCTGCATTAAGACGTAGTTTTCTTTGCTTTTTTCCTAGTCAGAGGTCAGATAATTCCAAATTACGAGGTTTAGCTGATTAGCAGTCATCACAATAAGAGGCGCTCTTTCACCGTTTAGTCATCATTTCGTCATTCTCAGTTGTCTTTGCCTTTTAAGGAGTTTTATGGGCATCACTAAATCTAAGTCAGCTGTGCTGTGAAGGAGCTTGGTAATTACAGCTAATTGGCATTTATCTACTTAGAGTATGTATATGTGAGGAGGAAGAAAATGTGATGTGCAACTTTTGTAAATGACACACATTTTCTACAAATTGGTGGAAATTGTGCACATTGTCAAACTGTGAGCTTGTTATTCAGCTCAATATGTCTAGTTGGTCACAGGTAAACATTCCTCTCACTCAAGAGTGCTGTAAGGATGATGTGGAATTTCACCCCCTGGCAGGATGTCAGGTGTGTCAGGGTTAAACGGCCCAGAAACCAATTGATGATAGACGTGTGGAAATTGCAAGCACCACTCTCAAATGTTTCACAGTCACTGCTGATTTTCTGTCTCAGGGCAATCAAAACATACTAAGCGATTTCTTACAGGCCGTGTTGCTCCGCTCCAAACAAACTCACTGCTTATGTGAACATGGCCAAGAACCCTAGACCTGTTGATGTATATTTGCTTTTTTAAGCAAACTATAACCTGGTCATTTGGTTCTTGAGACTTGGAGACTTTTCAGAACCCTGATCAAAATTTGTAAGAGGTATGGAGATTGGAATTCATTGAGAAAAAACAAACAAAAAAAAAAACATAATCATGCCCTGAACTCTGACTTAAACTATCAAGCTTCATTGCTAGCATCAATCTCATGTTAGTTGGGATGTGGCAGCTTAGTGGATAAAGTGATGGACTACTGATTAGAAGGTTGTGAGTTCAAAGCCCCAGCCCATGAAGCTGCCATCACAGCTGGGTGAGCCCATAACAAGGCCTTTACGCCTCCGTTGCTCTCTTGTATAAAAATAAAGTAAATAAGGGCATCTGCCAAATGCATGTTAGTTTTTCATTTGAGGACAATCCAACTGAAGTCATGCTGATGTTTTCATCTCTTCACGCTTGTCCGTGAGACATCTCTACCCACTGATTTTAATTTCCCCCTTTTTCTTCATCATTCATCATTCACATTCTACTACTCCTGTCTTTTGTGCTCTGCCTTAGTGTTTACTATTGCAAAGCTTGTACATGTGTTCTGGCTTTATAACAAAGGCACCAAACAGTTCATATTGACACTTATTTTTAATCATTTCCTGTGTCTGTGTTTTATCCTGTTTAAGCATTACTCATATTAGCACTTAGACTCAGATCCAAATTGCACATCTGGATTAAACCCTAGATCTTTTGTTAGCTCTTCTTTGCGTAAACTAATGACGTAGAAACACGCAGATGGCCAAAGAAATGAAGGAGCTTTAATTACACCAATTCCTTCTAGTCCTCCAAAATGGTAGGACAAAAAGTATATAGCATCGAATTAAAGCTGACAGTCTGCACTTTAACCTGATACTCATTGTGTCAGAGGGCAAAACTGGAGAAAGAAAAATGTTCTCTCTGTCTGCTTACTGATGGAGTGTACTGTGTTTATGTTTCTTTCTCCCAGTTATTCCAGTCACCCCATAAAAAGAAGCATCCTATGGTGCATCACCGTGTAAATCCACTGAACACAGTAATTGTATTCTTTCTTTGTATTATTCTCCATCCCACACGGACTCGTCTCAGATGTACACAGAGTTCAGAATAGCTGGCGAGGCCATGACCTGGTAAATATAAAGTAAATGTAAAGCACTTCAGGGCATTTGCTATACTGAGGGCTTGATTGTATAGAATATGGATTTGATGTCATGGAGCTTTGTTCGGGCTTTGCTGGCAACAAGCCACAAAATTGCTTCATGTCATGCTGAACAAAGGACCAATGACAGGAATAATTTCATTTGTTCACTAGAATCAAGGTACTGTACTGTTTCAGTGTTGTATTTATTATTTACAGCCAGAAGCTATTTAAGAATCTGTACTTCTCCTGATTATTTCTGGCCACTTCAACCCTGTGACAGCTAAGAAAAAATACCATACTATACTCTATATCTTTGCTCTACTAGCCAACATTTTATTTAATACCACTTTTTTTATGGCTGATAATAAAAACAATATGTTTATTTCTATAATTTAATAAGATAAGAAATTCCCATTCAAAGTGATAGATCAGTGATTATGGTGGATCTGTCTCACTAAAACGGTGCTGGTTCTGATTCCCAAACTCAAACAATCTTAAACAGATGCAGGTCCAGCACCAGTCTTCACCTTGCTGTCTAAGGTGAAGACAGACACATTTACTGACCAAAACAGCAACTCAAAGGGAGTTTAATACATTGATTTCTCTTACATACATTATATATATATATACAGTATATATTTATGAAGGTTTTAGTGATGAAAAACCTGGTGCTAATTTGTTAGTTTCAAAGATCAGTCCCTCCAGGACTTCCAGAGGACCAGGAGTTTTTCTGTGAGTGTTACTGCCCAAAATGTAGTAACACTCAGGAGTAGCAGTTTTTGTAGAAAACTACATGAATTGGTGAAATTGCAAGCACAGGATTCTGCTTTTAAACTCCTACCAGTGAAGACACATGTAATTACTTTCCATGAGAGCTTCACTCTTATTCAGCACATTTGAATGGAAGAGTGCTTTGGCAAAATGTGTGTTGTGAAGATATCACATGACGTGTCTTGGCCCAAAGCTGCAGAAAATCTGTGGTAATTTTGCAAAAAGTTCAAACTTCCCTGAATATCGTAGAGTTTGCTCGATCTTGCTTTAATTTTTGCGATGGCAAAATCATGAAACCCTACAGGGACTAATCTTTAAATCAGTATCTTTATGACCCAGGCCTTAATTAAGCATTTGGTCCCACTGTAGTACATTTCTTGGTGTTAAGCTCTGACCTGTCGAGTCTCTCCAAAAAATAAGAATTTATCATAAGTGCTGATCTGAATAGAGCATATACACCAGCTGGACTTAATTCATCGTTAGTTTAATCCAAGACTAATATTCTATATATAGTGAATAGAAAAAAGTTGTTAGTTCCTGAAATAGTAGGAATGGTGAGGATAATACTTTGTTGTTGATCTTTCAGCTGTTGACTACATGTGTGAGGGGTCACCACAGCCGACCAACTGGTCCACATAACAACTTGGCACAGGCTTTATGCCAGATGCCCTTCCTGATGCACACCTCACATTTTTATCCAGGCTTGGGACCGGCACTGAATCCAGTGGCTGGGGTTTGGGCACTGGCTGGGAATTGAACCCATGCTTTCCGTACGGTAGGTAAGAAACCGACCACTTAGCCACCAGTGCCCCAATGGTGTGGGTAATGTTAATTGATCTAAATAAAGCCTTGGTCATTAAAGGATTAAAGGCGCAGTATGCACTTCTTATGCATTTCCCAGTTGTCTGTGAGGGAAACTGCAATGGCAATGAAAATACTGTACTTACAAGCCTTATAAATATTTGTAAATATTACAGTGTATACAGTGGAGTTTGCTTGATTTAATGTTAAGGTTAATTTTCTGTGAACGTCTTGAAGGCACTAAAAGACATGCCATTCTGAAGTAACAGGAAGACTCTGCTAACACAAACACAGTGGTATTTAATAAGAACAACAAATAAACATCTTACACATAAGTGGATTTTTCTATTTTGACTAAAAGCAAATAGAGCAAATAGAGACTCATCTTCTCTTCTAGCTATTTACAAGATAACGAGTGCCATACCTTTAATGAACAGAGCTTGAGCAGAGTGTACAGATTAGAAGCATGGGAGAGCTGAACAGAATAAAAGACTAAAGCTCTGCTGCATCGGTCTCTTTAGCGATGCTAGGACTAAATTACCATTGTAATTACCATAAAATTACCATTGTAAGTAATGCAGAAAGCTGTTAAAGTGAAAATAGACAAATATGTTGATGAAAAAGTTTAACACACGAACTAACTAACTAACTAACTAAATAAATAAACAAACTCCTTTTATTCTAAAGTAAATACTGCATGCCACTGAAGATCATGTTAATTAGAAGTATTAATATGCAAGTCGTTTCAGGCACTGCATCCATTATAATGTACAGTTGATGATTCAGGAGTGTTTGCTTCTTAGAAATGCAAAAAGAAAAAGGCCCTAGGTTGTTTACTGTCTAAACATTCAGCTGCAAATTTATTTAGCATCATTCTGATGGAAAAAAAAACCTCTGAAGACTAAAGATCTTTCAAAACCAGTGTTAAACATATCAATGTCTGAGATCTGATGGCAAACAAATAAAAATAAAAGGTTTATGTTAATATTTTTCTTTGTCTTAATGTTGAAACAAATCTTCTGTGACAAATTTATATTCACCTCATGGCACCTGGGAACTGTTTTAAACTACTTAATGGAAATTAAGTTTATATGACCCGAAGCCTAGATAGCAATAAATATCAATAAATTATTAGACAATTATCATTCCATGATGATTTATTTTCAGAGTTATTTAATTGTTTCGGTGGGAAAAAGCAGAAGAATTCGGCTGTGAACTGGAAATGTCTTCGGCATTAAGTTATTTTTAAGTCATAATTATAGCCTGATTTACTTTAGTCTTTGACTAACATTGTTAATATGGTAACAAAATGTCACCTGATATTACCGATGTAAACCAATAACTATGGTCTAACTGGTGATTATATGAGCCAGGTTGAATTTTAATATCCTTTAAAAAATCACTTCCAATCTCTCCACTTGTAATTACACATAATTTGAAGAGATGCTTTAGTTTCCTCACAGGTCGAATAACACATTCAGACAGCAAGTCTTTATGAAACTGGATGACTTACAAAATATTCTTCATCAGTAATGAGATCATTGATCATTGAGATCAGTGATCATATACTCTCTCTCTCTCTCTCTCTCTCTTTCTCTCTAACCCTCTCTCTCTCACGCTCTGTCTTTCACTGTCTCTCTGTCTTTCACTGTCTGTCCACAGTCTCGCTCTCTCTCTCTCTCTCTCTCTCTCTCTCTCTATCTATCTATCTATCTATCTATCTATCTATCTATCTATCTATCTATCTATCTATCTATCTAACCCTCTCTCTCTCACTCTCTGTCTTTCACTGTCTGACTGAGTGACTGTCTCTCTGTCTTTCACTGTCTGTCCACAGTCTCTCTCTCTCTCTCTCTCTCTCTCTGTCCTGTCCTGTCTGTCTGTCTGTCTGCCTGTCTCTCTCTCTCTCTCTCTGTGATTCTGATACTTTCTGCTCTCCGAACCTGCCTGACCCCTCCTGCTAGTCTACTTCTGGTTGGAGTCGCATCGCTTGGAAACAACTCACTGCTGCTGAGGATGGATCCACATGAACAACCTGGAGATACATGTGATTGCTGTGGATGATGCCACTTAAAATCTATGAGGATGGCTTTGGACTGCAATCAGTTCTGCACTCAGGTCTCCATCAGTGAACAGCTCATAACTTCAACAAGACAGACTTCATCTTAAAACTAGAATGAATTGCCTACTTACACATTTGCACTTTTTGATCATATAGCACACAGTTACAGAAGAGAAACGATTTATACTCACACTCTCCGTTGTCTCACAGATGAGGATGGGTTCCCTATTGAGTCCTATTGGTTCCTCTTCTTCCTCATATCATCACAGGGAGTTTTCCATCACCTCTGGCTTGCTCATTAGGGACAACATTTCAAATGTCATATTCTTAATTCATATATATCTGTAAAGCCGCTTTGTGACAATGCCCACTGTTTTTTCTTTTATATATAAATTGATAAAATCGATTTGAATTGAAGATTTGCAAATAAACCTTTCCATTTATGAAAAAAGGCTGCTTGTTTTTTGATCCCATTTCAAAATGGACCACATTCTGCATTTCAGTTTTTCACAAATTTCATAGCACAACATGTGTTTTTTTTACGACAAAAAGAGACTCGCCATCAATACTTGTTTTTCCTGTATCAAAAAAGATAATCTGCTCTTTTGTTGTTAAGTAAAGAATGAATAATGTGGAATTTCATGGAAGTGCACTTTCCTGGAAAAATATTGGCGCAACCCAGCCCCTGCCAAGCTTTTATCAAACATCTAGAGTGATGTTCACTATGCTTGCCTAAGAGAGAGAGAGAGAGAGAGAGAGAGAGAGAGAGAGAATGAAATGAAAATAGGTAAGGGAAAAAACATAAGAAATGAAAACAATCTGAAGAAACTGTATAAGTCTAAATATTGAGCAGTAATACACCTATGTGCCTGAATTTTCAGCATATTTGCAGGAAGCTTTCTCTCTTTATCCTCTTCTTATGAGAATATAATGCCTGGATTTCCAGAGGTACATTATCTGCGGTTATAGGAGCTTTGCCACCCAGACTACCTTCTAGACTTACCTTCTGTTGATGAGATTTGCTCCATATGTCGTATCATTAATGTTTCTTTTAAAAAAAAACAGGCCAAACTCTGACTGTTGTGTGTTTGTGCCATTACGGTCACATTCTGCTGGATGTTATCGCACCATGTCCTGCATGAAACTACTGTTCTCTAAACACAGACACTCAACACTAAAGTTCATTACACAGGATTTAGTCTAAGCAATCAAATATTTTGCAGGCAGGAAAGCATAACCCAGCAGATTGCAGCACACATGAGAACCTTTATTCACATCTGCACAAACACGACTTGATCCAGCTGCCTGAAATGCGAATCAGATGTGTTACATGTGTTATACTTCTTCAGAACACACTGCTGTTGAATTGTGAAATTCAAACTCAATGATTGGTCTGAAGGTGCTGATAAGTTTTTATAACAGCAATATTTTCAGCCTCAAACATCACACCCACGAAACATTAGCTGAGTTTTGAAGTCATCTGATTGGTTGAATTCTAAAGCATTTCCGTACTTCATGTTTTTTAACGGTCTGCCTGTAAATGAACCCGTCACGATCCTCAACTCCCTTTATGGAAGAAGGAAGCTGTCGTGTTTACAACTGTGACAATGAGGATCAGTGCTCCAACGTTCAGAGATCGATGAACAATCTGTGGTTTCACGCTGGTCTATTTTTGTAGGGACATCGATTTTCACACCCCTAAACATAATGCTTAACAAAATGAACTGCGATTGGTTGCTTTATATGTCAGTCATACATCCTCTTGGGTGGGCCAATAAAACCAGCTATGGAGTCCAGACCTTCTGCTATGAGTCTGAAGGTCTGGTTACATTTACATTTATGGCATTTAGCAGGTTACATGAGACTATAACAGCAGTAGTAATAAGCTATAGAACAATTTGTATAGCAGATGCTACACGTAAAAAAAAATTAAATTAAATTAAAAAAAAATAAATTAAATCAAAATTAAATTAAATCAAAATTAAATTAATTAAATTAAATTAAAAATAAATTAAATTAAATGTTTCTATTTTAATATGGTGAAAGAACACTTTCTCCAGTCTCAGTTCTTTCTAACAGGCAAAAGTAAAGCTACAGTCTGTAGGATGCTACAGTCTGTCATTACAGATTCTCTGTAATGCTACGTTTGAACATTCACCGACTCGCAGCGTCAAAGTATCTGGAGATCATTTGTTGTCAATAAGAGCTGACGGCTTCTGCCGGCATGAGCGACATCGAGCTTCTACAACTAGATGTGGGCAATATCCGATGACGTGACTAAGTTGAGAATAACGCAAATACAAAGCAAACTGGTGCAGTGATTAGCAATGGGAGTGAGAACAGTAGAAAGGGATAAATTTTACATTTATAATTTATGGCCTGAATTTATGCAATCCAGTAAAGCTGCTTTGTGACAATGCCCATCGTTAAAAGCAGTATAGAAATAAAATAAAATTGACTTGTATAGAGAGCGCACGTGATTCATGAGTTACCTTCATCTCGTTTGACATGATGCAGATATACACTGCTGAATTTTATACACATACAATAAATATCCCTCCAGAACGTTCCATTTTAGTAGCAGGAAAACTGATCTGGAATGCCAGTTGCACCACCCACTGTTAAATATTATCACTATGGCCACCAGGAGTATGAATACCTTCTAGCGTCTTCATAGTACAGCGACTGGAGATTTGCAGACATAAATCATTGTATGTGTAAACATAGCTTAAGATGTCAAGCTGCATTTTTTCTCTTAACCTTTAAAAGCTGGTGAGGAAGTGCTTGTTTGTAGCTGCTGTTATATAAGTGACAACAGGAACTGAAATCTTTCATTTACACTCACAATCTGTAAATATACAACAGAAACGTTATCTCAATAATCTCAGCATCACTTCATTGATTATTTTTCTAGCACATCATCCTTTGTCTTCTACCTTACCCCTCCTTACTCCTTATGCCCTGTTATAATGCAGCAGTGCCTGCTGAGATTAAACGAAATTAATTACTGAGAACTTCCTGATCATGTTGATCATGCTGTGATGGCCCATTAAAAGCAGATGTCACAAACTTGTTATTTTAAGAATGACACCATAGAGAGAAAGATCTTAAGGAAAGGCCACAGCTCCTTAGAGAATGCTATTGTGTGACTCACCATAGGGGGTACTGTGTAAATAAGCCTATTTATAGCTATATAGGAATTTCATCAATGTGCTTCTCCTGCTGTCAGAGTTGACCAGCTGCCAAATACCAGGCTAGAAGTTCCTCTGTGCTCAGTGTGGTGCATGAGAAGAGCTTGAACCTGGGTCAGCATACACAGACCACCTAATGGCTCTGGTAGGATGATCTAGAGTATGCACACAGAACCTTTTCTCTTCTCCCGGCTCACATGTGTGGTTCATTGTTAAGATATTGCATTAAAATGGCGTCACTTTTTTATAGCACTTTGTATGTATTTATACACTTATATATGTCCTTATATAATAATCTTAATATGAGAAATTGTATTGTACTGCACATATTTTTTCTTTATGCAACTGATTTGTACTTGCTCAAGAATTAGGGTAAATTACAGCAAAACTCACAGAGTGGCCTATTTTCTGTGGCTTAATCTCAAATAATGCATCTTGGATATTAGCTAGGGACATTATTTTCAACCGGCTACAAAGTGAGAAAAAACAAGGTCTTAGCAATAGTCTAGTTACGATAACTGGGATAAGTGATATATTTGTTCCTTCTTAAAACAGCAAACTGTATAGTCAATGTTATAGAAGTGAATATGTCTATATGTTGACTGATCTTAAAGTGGACACTTGTATATGAGTGTGATTCATTTAAAGCTAAGATGCTCTGTTTTGTCTACTGATCATGCGGTGCATAGTCATGTTGATTTGACATCACTTGCTAATTAGAAACCTTCTGCCCTCTGTCCAGTGGCTCTTAATAGTATGCACCAGACTGCCCGTGGTGTCTGAAGCAGGGACTAGAGCTGTGTTTGAATACCTTAAGCTACTACAGTAGGTGAGAAGCAGTGTGCCAAAAAGCAGTAGGTCTGAATTCTCAGTATTCATAATACAGTAGTTGAGAAATATGTAGTGCTGTGATTCTGCAGAATGGAAACAATGGACACTGCGCTGTCGTATAAGGCAGCTGGACTGGTGTGGAAGAGCTGAGTGTGAGTGCTATATCAATTCTTCTGTTCCTTGTGGCTAAACCATAGTTTAACAACACCTGAGTAAATTGTTGGCCCTGAGTAAATCGTTAACACTTTAATGGCTTAAACAGGGGGAAAAAATGCTGTTCATCTGACATCAGAGGTCAGATGACAATGTCAACATGGTGGATTTAGCTTGTCCGAATTTCATTTATACTACACGCCTATACTGACCAGTAAGTACAGTATCAGTGGCTTGAGTAGCAGGTACTGAATCGAATGCAGAGGGTAAATAATTGAATACAGTAGGTACTGAATTGAAAGAAGTGTGTACTGAATTGAATGAAGTGGGTATTAAAATGAATGGTAGTACCCACTGAATGGTAGGTACTGAACTGAATGATGTACGTACTGGAATGAATGCAGGAGATACTGGACCAAATGCAGTAGGTACTGAATTGAATGACGTAGGTACTGGAATGAATGCAGGAGACAATGTACCAAATGCAGTAGGTACAGAACTGAATGAAGTAGGTACTGAATTGAGTGCAGTAGGTACAGAATTGAATAAAGTTGGCATTGAATTGAGTGCAATAGGTGCTGAGGTGAATACAATAGGTACGGAATTGAATGCAGGAGATACTGAATCAAACACACTAAGTATTGAATTAAATGCAGTAGTTACTGAATTGAGTGCAGTAGGTACTGAATTAAAGGTAGCAGCTACTGAATTGAGTGCAGTAGGTACTGAATTAAAGGTAGCAGCTACTGAATTGAGTGCAGTAGGTACTGAATTAAAGGTAGCAGGTACTGAATTGAGTGCAGTAGGTACTGAATTAAAGGTAGCAAGTACTGAATTGAGTGCAGTAGGTACTGAATTGAATGCAGTAGGTACTGAATTAAAGGTAGCAGGTACTGAATTGAGTGCAGTAGGTACTGAATTGAATGCAGTAGGTACTGAATTAAAGGTAGCAGGTACTGAACTGAGTGCAGTAGGTACGGAATTGAGAGCAGTAGGTACTGAGGCGAATACAGTAGGTACTGAAATGAATGCAAGAGATACTGAATCAAATGCACTAGGTACTAAATTGAATGCAGTATGTACTGAATTTAAATGAAGTATGTACTGAACTGAATGCAGTAGATACTGAAACAAATGCAGTAGGTTTGGTTACAGTACGCAATGTCAGACACATGCTAGGTTCAGATGCAACACAGTCCACTTTTTAAGAATTGTTCATCACAGGAACCATAGAGAAACGTGGTATTTTAGACTTTCTTTTCGCTGGTTGTCTTTATCTGTTTTCCACAGTGGACAGTTTGGGAGTAAGTACTACTTAACATTAGTCTAGGGCGGGAGGCGGGATTAATCATTGGTAATATTGGATTATTGTTGGAAAGACAAACAATGGGGTGGCAGAGTTCCTTCTTGTTATCAGAGTTTATCAGTACACAGACAGCAGTGTTAGTTGACTCGGCTATTTGGACATTTAGGGGAAGTTCATTCCACCATCTCGGTGCCAGAACAGAGAAGAGTCATGATGCATACATTTCCAGTACCCTGAGAGATGGTGGGAGCAGTCAAGCAGTGCTGGAGGATCTGTGGGGGTGTGATACAGTGATTAGAGAGGTGCAGTCTGTTTTTGGCTCTGTCCTGTAGTTTGTCAGATGTACACATGCATTTTCAGATGATCCAGAATGACCATTTCACATATTCAAGCTAATATACGAGATTGTTCTCGCTAACGATTCTTTAATTAGCCATGATAGATCGCACTCGCTTTTATCAACTCCAGCATTAACCTACTTACCATTCAGTGATGGATATTTGCAAGATCAATTTCCCTGAGCCACGCTGCTTCATTGGTTTGATCGACTGAATAGAAGTGGCAGATTGCATTTGTGAAATGCCACCTAATTAACATGCTACTACAAACACAACTACACATAACACGCACTCTGATGCATGGCTATGTTCAGCCGCTGACAAGGGAACTAAATCATATACCCAAGCTGGGATTACAAATCCGACAAATCCCAAAGGATGAAAAAAATAAATGAAGATTAAAACCCACATTAATTAATTTGAACATTATGTGAAATGTGACTGTCTTTAACAATACACATATGAATAGATTGGACTGAGCTTAAAGATGGGTGTGAGGCACGTCCCTGAAAGAGGCGATAAAGTTGTCTGATGCGATATGTCTGTGTCTGTAGTTTTTTTTTATCACAAAGCGTTAGATGCTTAACTCCCCCGTCAAATCTCGGCTCCCAGTTCAATTATTGTTCCAATCAGTAACGACGGTGTTGTTAAACCAGACGCAACACCTTCATTTAGGCTCTGTGATTTAGGTTTGTAGCCTAAAGTGGGTCGTAATCAAGCATATTCCTATCACTAATGTCTCTTGAGATATTTCCTCATCTCCTTTAACATGCAGCATGCTTATGGCCTTTATACATCTCCATTCATTTGACTTTCTCAAGCCAGCGCCTTGTATCGGCTGTAAACAAAAGCAGGGAAGTTCTGAGGAAATTAGAGGGAGATGCAGTAGCCCTTGACCTCTCCCACTACCCTTACGCCGACCCTCAGCGTCAAACATAATGAGAGATCCAGATATAGGAGGATGGATGTGAGAGGGGGATGAAAAAAAAATCATGTTATGGAAGGAAAAAAACAGGAGCTATAATATCATAGAGGGGGAGATGAATGTCATGTGCAGGATGATAAAGCAGAAAGAGACAGGAAGCGACGACAGGAAGTGAAGGAGACAGAGGGATGTACTGGGCACAGACTTCTCAGACCCTGACTTCTTTAACAAATGTTGGTGGATTACAGACAGTTTCTAATATGTAGAAAGGATATGGGGATATTATTGAAATATGAATTTGGGGGTGAAAAGAGGACTGGATAACTAAAGGGAGTATATATCATAGCATTGGAATGAGTAACAGATGATTATGCTTTAGATTTGTTTACATTGTGTGTGTGTATGTGTGTGTGTGTGTGTGTGTGTGTGCTTCCTTGTGAACTCCTTTTGAAAATGGTTTGTCCCAGGCCTGGGCAATAAACACATCAGGCCTGGTTTTTAACCATACTGTGAAATCACACACGCTTTCAATCTTAAAGAGCACAGTGGGAACTTTTCAGCAAGTGCTGTACAGCTCAGGGTTTTAAACCAGTGCGTCAGATTTATGTTGCTTCTCACAGGCATGAATAACAAGAACTAAATTTGGCTCAAAAGCTCCGACCATGGGCAACATCGGCTCACGTCCCACGACGCCAGGCCGTGGTCTCCATGTTTATGGCAAACATCAAAAGATATCTGATGGAAATGGAGAAGGCGAGCGGTGAAACCGTGCTGCCTCACCGGTGCCGTGCCAGCGGTGTGAGAACAGCTGGAGATTTGACAACAAATAGACAGAGCCAAAGCCTCCCAGCATGAGAGGCGAGCTCACTTCAGAGTCTTCAGTCACTCGAGACATTTGCAGGCACGGTTTAAGATCGGCACTCTCCGAATCAACAGCTTCACCGCCGACGGCTACAGAACTGCGACTTCTGCTGAGACAAGCGTTTGTACTTAGCAGGAAGCTCGAGCCCGAATACTGCTCGGTGGTGTTTATTGAAATGCCTCAGCACTCCTTTCAATCCAGCAGGTTAGGAACAGATGACTAGAGGTCAAGAATGCATTTATTCCCGAAGGCAGTTGGCCAAACCCCGATGGGGTACATACACACCCCATACACATTGTGTATGCGCATTGTATAGGGCATATAAGTGCCTTGTTTTTAGTGTGTCCTTTTCACACACTGCATACCACAAGTCTCTGTATAGGCTTTATATCTGCTGTATGTCCACTATTGTTAAATCTACATATACTACATACTCTGTGTTTAAATAGCTGTCTCTAGTAATACAGTGAATTCATAATGTCTCTGTGCCTGCGCTTCTTTTGATAAATTATCAAAAGATAATCACTGTACATTTGAACACCATTTGTGAACTAGATATCTTTATGAATGGCTCATAACATGCATACTGATTATCAAGAACGGAGAAAATTCATATGCTGTATGTCCTTTACATAACTAAGCATTTCTTTCCACATAATCAAGGTGATTGATGGAGGAGCACATAAACCTCTGGGTTAATGACCTCTAAAATTAGAACAAAATCCACATAATGGAATTAGAAACACTCTGCTCTGTGTGTGCATGTGTGTGTGTGTGTGTGTGTTGTACACTTCATATACATATCCTGTAGGGTTAGGCGCTATTATGTGCTCCTAATAAAACACAAAAGGCTTAATTGTTCGAAATTTAAAACAATTCAATAAGCAGATGCACTTTGTGTACTTTTTGCACGTACAGGGGGCTTGATTGGAAGAAGAATGGAAATTGATCTCTGTTATATAATCGATTAGAGATTATGCCACAGTTCTGAAGGGGAAAGTACAATGCACTCATTAATATTGTTTCTATAGTAACAGCATAAATCGGGACTTGCTTTATGTGATGGATGTTTCACATGAACAAGTTAAAAATGTGTAATTGTTGCTAAAGTGAGGTTTTCTGTGAGGAGTTACATACATTTATGTTGGACTTTAGGAGTCTCCAGGGTCAGTGTAAGATTCACAGCTAAAGCATTAACAAGAAATTTCTGACATGGGAAAATCTTTGTGACTGAAGAATTTTGTGCAACAAGTTACAATTATTATTATTATTATTATTATTATTATTATTATTATTATTATTATTATTAATAGATTAAAATATTATGTGCATTAAATAAATATATGCATTGTATAATAAGTGCATTATTTTTTCAGAAAAAAAGAATAAATATATATATATATATATATATATATATATATATATATATATATATATATATATCGCTCACTCACACATTCACTCACTCACACATTCACATTCACAGTGTATATATATATATATATATATATATATATATATATATATATATATATATATATATATACACACTATATTGCCAAAAGTATTCGCTCACCCATCCAAATAATCAGAATCAGGTGTTCCAATCACTTTCATGGCCACAGGTGTATAAAATCAAGCACCTAGGCATGCAGACTGCTTTTACAAACATTTGTGAAAGAATGGGTCGCTCTCAGGAGCTCAGTGAATTCCAGCGTGGAACTGTGATAGGATGCCACCTGTGCAACAAATCCAGTCGTGAAATTTCCTCGCTCCTAAATATTCCACAGTCAACTGTCAGCTGTATTATAAGAATGTGGAAGTGTTTGGGAACGACAGCAACTCAGCCACGAAGTGGTAGGCCACGTAAACTGACGGAGCGGGGTCAGCGGATGCTGAGGCGCATAGTGCGAAGAGGTCGCCAACTTTCTGCAGAGTCAATCGCTACAGACCTCCAAACTTCATGTGGCCTTCAGATTAGCTCAAGAACAGTGCGCAGAGAGCTTCATGGAATGGGTTTCCATGGCCGAGCAGCTGCATCCAAGCCACACATCACCAAGTGCAATGCAAAGCATCGGATGCAGTGGTGTAAAGCACGCCGCCACTGGACTCTAGAGCAGTGGAGACGCGTTCTCTGGAGTGACGAATTGCGCTTCTCCATCTGGCAATCTGATGGACGAGTCTGGGTTTGGCGGTTGCCAGGAGAACGGTACTTGTCTGACTGCATTGTGCCAAGTGGAAAGTTTGGTGGAGGGGGGATTATGGTGTGGGGTTGTTTTTCAGGAGCTGGGCTTGGCCCCTTAGTTCCAGTGAAAGGAACTCTGAATGCTTCAGCATACCAAGACATTTTGGACAATTCCATGCTCCCAACTTTGTGGGAACAGTTTGGAGCTGGCCCCTTCCTCTTCCAACATGACTGTGCACCAGTGCACAAAGCAAGGTCCATAAAGACATGGATGACAGAGTCTGGTGTGGATGAACTTGACTGGCCTGCACAGAGTCCTGACCTCAACCCAATAGAACACCTTTGGGATGAATTAGAGCGGAGACTGAGAGCCAGGCCTTCTCGTCCAACATCAGTGTGTGACCTCACAAATGCGCTTCTGGAAGAATGGTCAAAAATTCCCATAAACACACTCCTAAACCTTGTGGACAGCCTATATATATATTTATATATATATATATATATATATATATATATATATATATATATATATATATATTTATATATATATATATATATATATATATATATATATATATATATATATATATATATCCAATATCATTTTGGATTTTTGTAACTTATCATACTTTTAATATTTCTATTACTATGTTAGTTTTTATATTTTTATTTTCTTTAAATCCTTATTTTATCTATATCCACACACACACACACACACACAGTCACACATTCACTTACTCACTCACACACTCACTAATATTTATTAGGTTTATGCTCCCCACCATGGGGTGCTCTTACTTTACTTTGGTGTATACTTTCTTCCGAAAAGTAGTATCAAGTAAAGGCCTAAAATCTCACACAACCCATACAATGTACTCTGCTGCTATTAGAGTACATTGTTCTGGAATCACAGTTCCACTTCTGATTTTAAGCATTTATTTAAAATCATCTGAGTGCCAAAAGCTCCAACTAAACCTCTCTTAAACCCATTGTTTCTCATATTGTAGACAAAGCCCTGTCAATCATTTGTAAAAATGAATATTTAGCAGCTTCATATATCCTTTTCAACTTTGCAGTTTCATTACAACATTAGTCCCATCTCTAATATTCAGCCTGGGTCTGTGTGTTTAATCCAGGATGTAAAAAAAAGAACAACAAAAAAAGCTGGTTGTTTTGCATCATTGTGTCCTGGAACAACTTTTATTTTTGATTAATGAAGTTGGCTGGAGAGGGAATGTTTATTGACTGAGTGGGCATGGCTGAGGTGCTTGCACTGAACCGCACAAGAACATGTTGTTCAAACACACACACACACACACACACACACAATCAGTCATATATTTATATTATGCACATATGTACACTTGCAGAAGTAACTAAACGGGAGGGGGGGGTAGAAGGAAAGGGACTGTTCATCAGACTGAACGCTATACACATTGTACAATTATAGTAAACCCAAATGAACACAAACATCTGGTTGTTATTAACAAGGCGAACAAAATGAAAGTTTTAATCAGCTGCCCCTTGGGCTCATCCCTGACAGATGCTGTTTTACATCATCGCCCTAGTAGTGTGAGTTACACAAACATCACCTTCAGCAGAAAATGTTTTCAGAAAAATTGAGAAAATTTGTATTCCATGTACCTGAGATATGCCATTTTACGGGTATAAGAATAGTTTTCTAGACATTATCAGCTTTGGTTTGATCAGCAGGGGCATAGCTGAAGGGTAAGAAAACTAAGTTGGAAAACGGGGTAGCCAGGCAGAAACGCCAAGCTGAAGAAAAAAATGCAATTGTATTTGAGCAGAATGAATGCCATATGAACATCCATCCATCCTCTACACTGTTTATCCTACTGGGTCACAGGGAACCTGGAGCCTATCCCAGCAGTCTCAGGGTACATGGCAGGGTACACCCTGGACAAGATGCCAGTCTATTGCAAGGCATAATTGAACACACACACTTACACACCCACTACAGAGATGCCAATGTTCCCCCTCTCCACATATGAACATACTCTTGTTCTTGTTTTTTTCTGATTTCAATCAAATCTGAGTGCAGCGAGAACCTTTCCTGATTTGTGCACTTCCTGTTCTCCTGCATTATATCTGACACTGAGGCCAAATAAAGAGGCAACTGTGCAGCCATAGCTGGTGACTCAACAAAAAGATTCTGTAAAACAGAGCTGCTCAATACCTGTGAATAAAAGACTGAGATAAAAGACTTAGATAGTGGTCTATCTGGAGGTCAGTGGAGGGTGACCGGTGGGGTTTTTGCTTCAGGCACCCAAAAGTTCAGAAATGCTGCTGTAGGGTTTGAAGAGCTCATGAATTCAGCTGACATATCCATCTCTGCCAGCATCCAAAATATATGTTAGCTTCAGTGTTTTCTATATAATATATTATTTTTCATTAAACATCCCTTGGATTTGGGGACTTTTGTGTGATTCATTTGCCTTAAAATGCTTGATTTTTGCTGTTGTTGGTATTGTTGGTAGTGTTTTTGATATTGCAAATTGCAGTTTTTGTGTAAAACCACTTGGATTGGCAAAATTGCAGGCAGAGATTTTTTTTTTTCCAAACCACTACCACTGAAAATACATATTTAATTACTTTCTGTTGTTTCTGTATTCACATTAGCCATGTGAATCTCAAAGGGCTTTGGCTGAATGTGTGTGGCTGAATGCAGAAAATCTGTGGTCATTTTGGAAAATTTTAAGATCCTCCAAATGTCGCGGAGGTTGCTTGATAATTTGTGATAATTTCTTGATCATGGAGAGACTAATTTATTCCATATCCGGCCATTTCTAAGCATAATAAAGGTAAACACGTAGATATTTTAGCTCTTTTTAAACAATTAAATGAAAGAAGGAAGATAAATGATGTGCTAGTATAGTAATACAATTGGACTAGATAAGATAGCATTGTAACCTAGTTACCTAGTAACCTAAAACATTTCTTCTTCAAGAAAGAAACACAATCATTTGGTCAATGTGTAAGAATTACCATCAACCTAAAACCCTGCTAGGGAAGGTTAGTACAAGAAGAGAATTAGAAGAAAACTAGAAGAAAATATATAAATAAATTGCTAATTCACATCCTTGGTGAAGAAGGTTGGTCTTTAGTCTTCAAATGAAGCTTTATGGATAGCCAGGTGGAAGTTCATTCCTCTACTCGGTTGCCAGGACAGAGGAAAATCTCAATGCATGTCTTACTTGTATGTTGAGGGTTATAATGGGTCATAAGACCACATGATGCCGAGTGTCATGTGATACATGCCTTAGGTATGCAGATACCTGCCTTTAGTAGTAGGTCTATTTTTGGCTTTGTAGGTAGGCGTCACTGTGTTAAAGCTGATTGTTTAAAGCAGCTACAAGAAAACAGTATTGGCAGTGCACCAGTGAAATGCCATCTATGGCAAGGTCCATGCAGAAGCATATGTGTCTGAGGGAGTAGAAGAATCAATGAATTGGGTGTCATAAGTGGTATGAAAATCTATGTGAGGATACTGAGAGAGCAGGTCTTGAGGGAGAACAGAAGAAGACCCAGCACTGAGCCTTGTGGGCTGCCAGTGGAAAGCTGATGTTGAACTCCATGGCATTATGATATGCCTGTCCTTCCAGGTACAAAACAAACCACCACCATACTCATCACAACGGACAGCCGTGACTGTGCAGTGCTGTGCTGTGCTGAGTGCTCAGAGGATGAGTATAGATGACTACTTGGCTCATCTAGTGGCCTCTCAATAACAGCCACAAGGACAGTTTCTTTGGAGTGCTACTTTGAAGCCAGACTGTGCTGCGATGGGGCTCTTGAATTATTATTTTTGACAGTGTTTGTTTTCTCTTCCTGGTCTCGTCTCTTCCCATTGTTTTGTCATTGGTTGTTTTCCTATTGTGTTCATCTGTTTTCAGTTTAGCTTGTGATTAGTCTTCCTATTTATACTCTTCTGTGTGTTTGTACCTTAGCAAAGTCTTATCACGCCTACAGTATGTCTGTTAAGTATGAGCCAGTGGTTTCCTGTTTTTCCCAAGTTCCCTTGTCCTTGTGTTTCTGAATTACTTCCTGGTTTAGGAGGTTCCCGGCTCTTTTCTTGATTGTGATTATGGATTATCCTTGTCGGTTACTACCTCACTCTGCTTCAGGCTGTGACCATGATATCTGGAAATTGTCCTAATAAAGCACATGTCGAATTTATGCATGTGCATCCTTCATCATACCACCTGACACAGACTGGTTAGGATTTTGCAGGTCATTCTGAGTAACACAGTCAGACAGACAACTGATTGTAGACAACATGTAAAACTATTTCAGAAAGAAAGAAATGATTTTATTTGGCAGATGAACTCTGGGGTATCCAGTGTGGGCTTTTTTTCTGAGCATAACCTTTGCTGTTTTGAAGACATCTGACCAGATGTTTTGGAGTCATTTATGATGGAAGTGATGAAGGAGAGGGCTTGTAAAATGAATTGGATCATTGTGGAAGTGATGGGATCCAGTGTTCAGTCAACTGTCTTCAGGAGTAATGAAAGGTTACTGTCTTGTGGCAAAGGATTTTTTCTAGATTTTTCTAAGAGCACTAAGGAGCCAGGAGTAGCTAAAGGAATACAGCAAGAAAACACCTTGGAGGGAAGTGTTATCACAGGGAAACATACACACACCCACACACCCACCCACACACACACACATAGTATTGTCTTACTATAGTTGTGAGAACATTCCACTAATATAATGTTAGTTAATTAATGATACACTCTATCTAATCCTAACCTAAACCTAAGTAAGCAAAAGGAAACGAGTGGGAAAACCAGAAAACCAGACTTTTTAGGGTTTTGTTTTGTTGGTCAATAAAACCTGAAAAAGAAATCCTTGTGGGCATCAGCCTAATGTCCACACAATGTCAAAACTACCAGATACTCTCATCATTAATAAGACATTTAGTCCCCATATAGATGTAAAAATGTGTGTGTGTGTGTGTGTGTGTGAGAGAGAGAGAGAGAGAGAGAGAGAGAAAGCGAAAAGAGAGAGACACCAATACAAGATGGAAGGAAAGGAACATGAATTAAAATGACTTAAATGACCAGAACCTTCTAATTACAAAATAAATAGATAGAAATATATTTTTTTAAATGTTTTTTTCCAAAAACATGTGAAAGCTAGTGTTCCTAGTGTTGAATTATTGGCGAAATTGAAGATAAGCCAAGCAAACCATAACAGGTAAAGGAATTCAAGTTTGCCTGCCTATTACAAATACTAAACTCTAGAGAAAATGATTACGTTAGTACAACGATGTTCTACAAAATCCATGCCTCATGAACACTTTGTGAAAGACTGCAGCTTTCTTAGCGAATACTTCCACTTCAAACTTCAAATCAAGTCCAACTCAGTAAAGTGTCCCACCTCAGTAAAGGAGAAAAGCCAGAATAAATGAGTCTACAATGCTGTCCAGGAGTTTGAAATTAACTTCTGCAGATGTGAATTCAGTTGGATTTATATAAATAAATATTTGAGAGCTGAAAGGCTTTTTGTGTGTAAAGCTCTCAAGCGGAGACGGTGCGCAAAAAGTTCTTGTTATTTCATGTGAATGCAATATATGAAAAAAACCCCACAAACTATATATATATTTCCTCATACCTGATCATTTTCAGCAAACTATCAGTTTTCTTAGCGTCTAAATTCCAAACATGTCAAACATACTCTAGATAAAACATATATTCAAATATATATGTAAGCTTTTTATTGCTTTTTGGGCAGTTGGCAGAGCCTAAGACAAACAATATACTACTAATAATAACACGAGAGAGAGAGAGAGAGAGAGAGAGAGAGAGAGAGACGGAGAGTATCTGCCAACAACACAATATTAATAGTGACAAGAAGATAAGATTCTACAGAGAGAAGCTGCACATTAAGTCAGTCTATGCAGTGGATACCTGTGCACCTAACACACACAAAAAATGTCTTCAAAAATTATAAAATAATAAAACATACTTTTAAAAAAAACAAAACATAAATATGTGTTTCATATGCAATAGAATCGATTCAACAAAACCTCTCTTTTTCTGTTTTTCAGAAGAAGGTATTAAGCACCCAGACTCATCATGGATCAAGTCCAGATTAATCTGGCTATAGTATTTTCTTATCCATGCACTGAGGGGAAAAACAGATGGTCATACAATGGTATTTGTTTGTGTGAACCACTGGAATGGGCTTTGGGCAACTCACACACACACACACACACACGCACACAGAGATAAACAAGGAAATGTTGGAACTGGCATTTTGGAAGATTAATGCCAGAAAGTTTTCTGTACCATATCCAAAAAAAAAATCTAAATCTGACGAACATGTGTTATTTCAAACTAATGGTCTTGAAAAGTAAAATCCTTCTTCCAAATCATGACTGTTTATAAGTTTTCATGCGACACGACTCCACATCGTTTCTTGTAGCAAGACCACCTGAGAAAAGTGCACAAACCGAAAATTGCACAGGAAAACTATGTTGTATGTGAACTGGGGAGTATAACGTTTTTGTTTGAGAACTTATATTAAATAGACAGAGTTACAGTTTCCTGTTTACTGTGTAAATGATAACACGTGTAACAACCGCTTTGAGTCAAAGTTCAACAGTGCACCATATGCTTTTACTTTTAGCTCCTCTTTAGGTTCTGACTCCTCCCTCGTCTTGTTATTGGCTCATTTCCTCATTGTTTTCACCTAGTTTTAGTTTCCTTCTTTAAGTATTTAAACCATAATCTAAGCCTTTTCTATTCCCCTTTTTCCAAATAATTGCCATATGATGGATCTGGCTCTTACTGGCCTGAAAGTTAGCTCCGCCCCCAGACAAAACAGATTTGTACATACTGTAATTACAACTAATAATGTTAGGTTGCTTATGAGGTACAAAAGGCTTGTAACTCTTTCATTGCCATTGCAGTTCACCTTCCAGACAGCAGTATGCAAAAAATGCATACTGCACCTTTAATGAGCAAGGCCTAATTAAAATCTGTACATCACCATTCCTACTGTTTCAATACCTAACAACTTTTTTTTCTACTTCTGTCTACTTCTTTATTTCTTAAATGTTTTATTGGCTTACGCTATTTATTATATTAGTCTTGAATGAAACTAATATGCTGTATTCACTTCAGCACTCACGATAGATTCTTATTTTATACTGAGTGGAGAGACTCAGTGGAACTTAACACAAAGAACTGTACTACAGTGGAACCAGAAGCTTCATTTGGTCCTTTCTCTTAAAGATGATGATCCAAAAATCAGTTCCTCCAGTAATTCATAATTTTGCAATCACAAAAATTCCACGATATTTAGAGATCCTTTCAATTTCAAAGCAGATTTGGGTCAAGACGTGTCATGTGACATCTTATCCACAAAACACATTCAGCCAAAGCACTCTAGATTCACTGAATAAGAGTACAGCTCTCATACAAAATAATAAGAGTTTAAAAGAACATTTATAGCATTTGCCAGACACCCTTAACCAGAGCAACTCACATTTATACAACTGAGGGTTTAGGGCCTGGCTCAAGGACCCAACAATGGCAGCTTGGTGGACCTGGGACTCAAACTCATAACCTATTGATCAGTAGCCCAACAGCTTGACCACTGAGCTAGCACTACCCTAAAAAGAAGAATCCTGTGCTTGCAGTTTCAACAATTCAAGTAATTGAATGATTTTCTGACAAAAACCTTAAAAAACTCAACAAGTTGCACCACAATTTTTGATTGTGAAAAACAAAAAAATGAAAGCTGCTATACAACCCCTCTGCATCCTCCTCCCATCACTTCTATATGCTGTAGACGTTTCCAGGGTCCACTGTGGCCAAAGAGAAATGAGTAAAACATTTGGCTGCATACTATATCAAAGTTGGAACTAATCACTACTCCAGAATTGCTGTAGCTAACTTTAACTTTCTTGTCATCTCCTCTCAGTGAGCATGTTACTGGAGAAGCAGTCCTGATTCTCAGCTTCATCACTCGATTAAGCCAAATCTCTGTGGAAGGCTGTTTCACTTCATCATCATTCTGTCTGAACAGCTAATGAAAAAAATCTGGCTTCCATATCTGTGGTTCAGGGAATTATAAATCTTATTGTTAGAGATGATTATCATCTTTATTTATCAGCACAGAAATAAAGATTTTAAACTTAAATAAATGGAAAACAAAAGTGACCATGTGGGATTAAGCTGTAATGCTGTTTGATAAGTGGTTCAGGTAAACACGTAATGGTACATAATGTGGATTTGTGGTTTCTGGCCACCAAAGTAGTTTCTCAAATGAAAAGAAGAATCCAGTCCAGTGCATTTTCTAGGTGCTTTCACAATTTTTTGCAATTTAATGAGATGGGTGTTTGCCTTAGCTGTAGTGTTAGAAAAAGTGAGGTTGTTTCTGGGACACGATTTTAAGATCACATCTCGACACAGCAATCATCCCAAATTTTTATTAATTCATTTAGGTTTTTTTTTTTATTTTTCAATGAGATTTATTTCCAGCTACTTTATTTTTATTTATTTATTTATTTATTTATTTGTTATCTCTTCTCGTTCTCACCATATATTCTCTAAAAAATATTCATTCATTTATTTATTTATTTTTTCCATTTTGGATTTTTATTTAGTTGCAGCCCAACTTGCAGCCTGATTGGTCAAGAGATTAAAAAAAAATGCTTGATGTCACTCAAACAGTTTTTTCTTTCCTCGTCAACCTTCTACCTCGCAGCTGCTTCTCAGAGGGTTACATGTAAAAATATAATCAGTTGTGGTGGAAATTGAAAGAAAAACCATCAAGTGTGAAAGCAACCCTAGGGTACAATGTAATTTTAGGCAACACATCTTTAATTATCTTTAGGCCAACCACACACATGATTACATGCATGTCCTGGTGCTGTAATTAAACTTTACAGCTGTAACATCTCATGTGTTTGACTGAATATGTATCAAGGCACATTTTCAAGTCAAATGACTCTTCTGACTGAAGCTCCTGAAAAGAAATAACACAATGTTAGGGTTTGAAACAAAAAAACCACCACAGTTTTTTGGGTTAACATATGTTTCAGTTAGACCAAGTATTTTAACTATTAACTAAAAATAAATCAGTCATCGTCTATTACAAAAGCACTCTGTTTCAACCGTGAGGGACTATTTTTTGCTCTTGGTGGTCTGAACTTGTGGTTGGACTGCAGAGACAGAGAACAAAACTGGAACAGATAATCCCAAAGTGAAAACAGTGAAATACAGAACGCCGTGAGCTGTCAGCGGCATGAAAGCGTGAGCCGTTTCAGAGAGAAGGAAGCCATCAGAGACTGCAGCTGTGGAAGAAACATGCACTGGGTTTTTTTCTTTGAGTTTTTCACAGCATTTATATACATATGTAGAGCTGAGATATTACACAGTATACAGTAAACACCCAGGAACGTTTACTCCTATTATTATATAACATTATCAGACCTGCCAACATTTACAGTAGGAGCTCTGTGATTAGTGTAACATCAGAATATAGCAGTATGACGTATCACTTAAAACTGTGGGCTTTTCTGAGTTTATTGTGCAGTTTAAATACTTGTGCTGCTCTTGGGTTAAGTCCTAGTCCTTCTTGTTGCTCTTGGGTTTCATCACCAAATTCCCCCATGGAGATTAATGAAGTATATTCTACTCTACTCTACTCTACTCTACTCTACTCTACTCTACTCTACTCTACTCTACTCTACACTACTCCACTGTACACTCTACTCAATTCAACTCTATTCTACCCTACACTCTACCCTTCTCTATACTCTACACTACTCTACTGTACACTCTACTCAATTCAACTCTATTCTACCCTACACTCTACCCTTCTCTATACTCTACACTACTCTACTGTACACTACTCTACTGTACACTCTACTCAATTCAACTCTATTCTACCCTACACTCTACCCTTCTCTATACTCTACACTACTCTACTGTACACTCTACTCAATTCAACTCTATTCTACCCTACACTCTACCCTTCTCTATACTCTACCCTACTCTACTGTACACTACTCTACTGTACACTCTACTCAATTCAACTCTATTCTACCCTACACTCTACCCTTCTCTATACTCTACACTACTCTACTGTACACTCTACTCAATTCAACTCTATTCTACCCTACACTCTACCCTTCTCTATACTCTACACTACTCTACTGTACACTCTACTCAATTCAACTCTATTCTACCCTACACTCTACCCTTCTCTATACTCTACTCTGCTCTACTCTACACTACTCTACTGTACACTCTACTCAATTCAACTCTATTCTACCCTACACTCTACCCTTCTCTATACTCTACACTACTCTACTGTACACTACTCTACTCTACTGTACACTCTACTCAATTCAACTCTATTCTACCCTACACTCTACCCTTCTCTATACTCTATTCAACTCTATTCTATTCTTCTCTACTGTACACATTAACTTTCTCTACACTCTTTTATTTACAACTCTATTGTACACTCCACTCTTCTCTACACTCTACTCTCTTCAACTCTACGCTACTCAGTGCCTTTCTCTACACTCTATTCAAATCCACTCTACTCTATTCTACTCTTCTCTGCTGTACACATTAACTCACTCTACACTCTTTTATTTACAACTCTATTCTATTGTACACACTACACTTCTCTACACTCTATTCAAATCTACTGTACTCTACTGTACACTCTACTCAATTCAACTTTATTCTACCCTACACTCTACCCTTCTCTATACTCTACTCTACTCTTCTCTACACTGTACTCTATTCAGGTCTATTCTATTCTACTCTTCTCTACTGTACACATCAACCTTCACTACACTCTTTTATTTACAACTCTATTCTATTGTACACTCCACTCTTCTCTACACTCTACTCTCTTCAACTCTATGCTTCTCAGTGCTACTCTACTCTACCTCTATTCAAATCCACTCTATTCTATTCTACTCTTCTCTGCTGTAAACATTAACCTTCTCTAAACTCTTTTATATACAACTCTATTCTATTGTACATGCCACACTTCTCTACACTCTATTCAACTCTAACTTTATTATACTCTACTGTACACTTTACTCTTCTCTACACTGTACTCTATTCAACTCTATTCTATTCTACTCTTCTCTACTTTACACACTACTCTTCTCTACACTCTACTCTATTCTACTTTACTATACACTATACTCTTCTCTACACTATTCTATTCTACTCTACGCTCTACGCTCTACCCTTCTCTACACTCTACTCTATTCTACTGTTTCACTCCACTCTATTCTGTTCCACTCTATTCTACTTTGTTCTACTCCACTATATTGCACTGTACTCTACTGTCTTCTACATTGTTCTACTCTACATGATTCTATTCTACTCCACTCTATTCTACTGGAATTGATTCTATTCTACAAGGTGTACACAAAATGTCTTCATACATAGGGGAAATGAACACTTTTTAACATTAAAATTGCCTCCCCAAATGTTTCATACCTGGGTATTATATTTTGGTATATTATATTTTACTTTTTAGATAACCTTTAAAAATGCCATTGTCAAAAGTAGAATGTTTTGAAATGATTCTCATAGCTGGATTATGAAGAAGTCACAAGGCTGGGATGGACTTTAACATTGTGAGCACATCACATTCATCACATCACTCTTACCAAACCGGGATCCAGAGTAGAGAGAGATGACTGTGTATGTGATTACAAAGAAATCACTCAGAGGAGGTTTTGTATCTAAAGTTACATTTGGCTAAAATCTGTTGATTTCCCCTCGGTATGGAAACATTTCGGATACCCTTTATTATTTGCCCAGATGTTATGACCTCCCTGATATTAACTGCAGCCCCGCCCCTTTCTCAATCTTTCATGATTGAACTTTTCAGGATGCTTTCTCTGGAAATGTTGGATATTTTAGTATGAGTTGACTTGAAAGTTAACTCCTTATTAGTGAGAAAACTGAACACTTTGGTGGTCCAATTGTGGGAAAAAATGGTCAAAAAAGCATGACAAAATATGATAATATGGCAGCATATGCTAATAGTGATGATGCTGTTCTAGCAATCAGACACATTTAAACACTGTGAGCAGCAGATTAACAGTGAAGATGTCAGTTGTGTGGGTGCTAGATAAAAAAAAGGATTATATCAAAATTGTACTGTAATGGTATTGTTTATTTATTTATTTATTTTACTGCGTATTACTGTAGAATCACCTAAAAACCCACCTCGCATCCGAGTTTTCACAATTGTATCTGCCAGCAAGCAGTCCCCGACTGCAGCTGATGATCTTATTACACCCTCCTACACTCTCTTTAAACCTGAAATGGTGGAAATGTTAGTGTTCCTGTCTTTTTTTTTTTTAGCCCATCGCTTCTGGACGATTAAACCATTTATCATTATCTTTTTTTTTCGTCTGGGAAAATCTACCTAGCTGACACAAATCAGATGGGAGGTTCCAGAATAAAATGCTACCACTATTGTTTTTGGCTCAAGAGAAAGAATAATGTTTCATTATTTTACAGTTTCCCCATCAAGAAGTTAAGAAGTGTGTCTTCAGAAGTATCACGAGAAGGCTGAAATGGAACCACAAACTGTCATTTTATTATTAACAGCATTAGTGTACACTTGGTTTTCCTGTTACGAATGAATAATTAACCAGCCAAAACATTTTCCCGTGACAATAAACTAAACAGACAACCGAAAGGAGAAATGGCTGTATGGAAATGAAATGTGACACACATTACAGCTCGTGCCAACGAGTGCATTCTGTGCAGAGGAAGCAGCTTTTATGATGTGGAGTTGTGTTTACTGAAAAATGATAAGAGTTATTGTAGTTATAAAAATCAGCCAAGCAGAAAATATTCTCTAAAATATTTGTTCTCTAATGGATCCTTTCACTCAGGTGAAGAGTATGGCATTGCCACCTCAGACTCTGTGTGTGTGAGAGAGTGAGAGAGAGAGAGAGAGAGAGAGAGAGAGAGTTGCATGTTCTTAGGATAAACTCCTGTTCCTAGGATAGACAGAATAGACAGGACAGGATAGACAGACGGATAGACAGAAATAGAAAAAAGCTCATAAATTGTATATTCAGTAAGATTGTCCAGGGTCATGGTGGTTCAATTTTAGCATCAGAATTTATTTTAATTCAATATAATTTTAATTTGTATAGCGCTTTTAACATTGGACATTGTCTCAAAGCAGCTTTACAGAACAAAAAGTTCAAGATTAATATTAGACAAATAGTTCATAGATTAATATTTGACTTATATT
This sequence comes from Hemibagrus wyckioides, assembly GCF_019097595.1. Taxonomy (NCBI): domain Eukaryota; kingdom Metazoa; phylum Chordata; class Actinopteri; order Siluriformes; family Bagridae; genus Hemibagrus; species Hemibagrus wyckioides. The sequence goes on from NC_080723.1 coordinate 18,181,758, forward strand.
TAAATTGATTTGTATTTATCCCTAATAAGCAAAACGCTTTCACATCCTTCATTACAGATTTATTCATGTATATATTTAATTATTTATTTTCTCTAGAATTCCCAGCCACCAGCTTTCCCCTACCAACTGGGGAGTGCAAAGGCTGATATGCTTCCTTCAAGACACATGATTCCAGCTTGGCGTATATTTTCAAACAGCTTTTCCTTCTGTATCATGGAAATCTGTTTGTTCCCTTCTGCATGCTTGAGCTCACAGATGCCTGTGATTGGCTAGTGCACACTCTGATTGACAGGAGAGAGAATACACCAGCCCTCGCACCAGGAGTGCACAGGTTCACAGATAGCTATGGCATCGTCAGGAATCGAGCTCTGGACCTCTGAAAACCTTTCACTTGTGCTGCTTGAGAGCCATGTTTATTTTTAAGAGTGGATTTTTTTAATTAATCAAAATGATTAATTAAAAATATTTATAATATTTTTGATATTATTTAATTATCAAGTCTTTTGTTATGCTTTATATTTGTATTTCTACATCAACCCATTATTATTCAGTTGCTCCTCTCATACAAAGCACCTTATACAGTACCTACGATGAATTATTTAGGAACAGGAAGTCTGTAGTAAAGGGAGAAATTAAAGTCTGGATGTGGCAATATAGGGTTATGGAGTTAATGAGGAAAAGAAAAAAAAAAGCAATTAGATTTATGACCTTTGTACCCTCTGAATTAATCAGTGCCCTTTCACCACCACTAAGAACTAAATGAGATTTAAATCCTTCCACTTAGAGAAGAAGAAGAAGAAGAAGAAGAAGAAGAACAAGCAGACATCTTGAGTTATTAAGAACTTGCTGAACAGGCAAAGTCAAAAGCAATGAGACGAAATATTCAATTATGGCGTCTGTTTGGGGAATAAAAACAATAAATGGGAAATCCTTTGAGATGACATAGGTATTAATACAAATTACACACTCTACCACACTCTCCTTTATTACATCACACACACATGGTCAGGTGTTTCTATTGGCTTAACATCCAAAGACGTTCCAGAAAACTCCACGCATAAGGGAGATGAACACTTTTTAGCAAAAGGCTTACTTTATATTATTATTTAACTTTACAATATATGTTTTTCAGATAGCCTTTAAGAATGATTTTGGCAAAAGATGAACATATTGTAATCATTCTCCTGAAGCTATTGAAAGGTTGTGATGAATTTTAAAAGGAAACATGGTGAACACATCACACATGACACTGTTGCCAAACTGGTGTCCAAAGCTGGGGAAGATGTCTCTGTGTGTTTAGAATGTAATGGCAATCATGTAGAGGAGTTCCCTAATGAATGGAGGCTTTCAGGACACCCTGTATAGCTACACCTAATGGTTTATATCAAGCTTGCTATGATGCATCAACTTCATTTGAACAAAAATGCTGAGTAAGATCGAAGCACTGCATAACAGTCACAATGGGAGAAAAATCTTGCTTGCGGTGCAAATGAATGTCATCAAAGTGGAAAGACTATTAATTCTCTTCAAAACATTGTAGGGAATGAAAATCATCCTTTCAGCATATTAGACGATTTCTGACTTAGACAGTGCTAGCTAGCTGACTGAAAGAGTTCTAGCTGACTCCGAAAGTGCTAGCTAGCTGTGTGCTGCTGAGATGCAAGCTAGAGAAATAATACAGAGTGTGTGAGCTAACCAATCGAGAGTGTACTAGCTTGGGAGCATGCAAGTTACTTGAGCAAAACTGTACTGTAAGTAAAAGAAATACATTCATCTACAACTTCAGTTGAACTTTAACAGCATGTCTTTGGTCTCAACCTCAGATGCACCATCTGTGGCCTGTCTTGTGTATATTGCAGTAGAAATATGTCTGACCAGCAATGACCTGGTGGATCACATTGATATTTTAAAAGCTTCATGAGGAAAATGTTCAGACATATACAGTAGTTCAGGCCCTCTGTCATATTTTAGGATGAAATTATTAACATCACTGTGTCTGCTGGAACTTATAAAACATGGCCAAAGGTTTGGAGACCCAGGAACATCTCAGCCATATGAGGATCACAAAGTTTGTATTGAATGTATGTTGTAGAATTACAATTTCTCTTTATTGAACTCAGAGGCCCAAGCACTGGTCCAGCATGCTTTAAGATAGCTTGATGATGGCATGGTGTGAGAAGGCTAGAGGAACTTGAGGGTCTTGCACAAAGCCCTGATTCTGACTGAATCCCACTGAACAGCTTTGGGATTTACTGGAAAACCGACTGAACCGCAGACCTCCTCACTCAACATCATTGTCTGATCTCACTAATGCTCTTGTAGCTGAATGATCACAGATCCCCACAGCCACACTCCAACATCTAGTGGAAAGCTTCCACCAAAGAGTGGAGCTTATTATAACAGGAAAAATGGAACTAAATCTGGAACAGGATTATGTGAGGTGGGTGTGAAGGTCTGGTGTTCACAAACTTTTGACTAAATAGTGTAGCCAAATTACCCAAGACAACTATAGATTGTTTGTAGGTGATTAAGCTGGCCTGAGATAAAATAAGTGGTTGAATGTGTGAACTCTGGTGGAGCATGGTTCACATGGGCGTGTGATGATTTTATAAGTCTAATGTGGGAAGCTTTCTGCATTTTACAAACGATTGCTCGATTTGGAAACAGAACAGGTTGGTGTGGTTCTCGTTACACACTACTGTGGTAAGTTGCAATATTAGTCATGGCTTCCTTTTGTGTCATCCAGTCTTGATTAGTGATTAAAAAAAAAACAAAAACCTACAATTGACTCTCTGTAAAAAACTAGAAGTCCAGTGTTTATGATTATTGATGACCCCCAGTTGTCCACCTTTCCCCAGATTTGATCACATTTAAACATGCTTATTTCCAAATATTAGGTAAACATGCTAGACCAGCAAGAGAACAGAAATGCGCCCTCATCTGGACAACAACTAACTCATTCTTAAGCGTTGGGGGAAAAAAACTATGAGGTAATAAAAGCAGGCTAAATGTACTTTGTTAATTTAAAAATATAGATGAAGTTAGTTCCTGTCAACATCACAGTGTACAAGACATGAATTGGATTTTTAATTCTACCTGAAGGTATTTTATTGCCCTTTAAGCTGAGTAAAATTTAAAATATCATTTTTGCACCGTGTATCGGTCACAATTGAGTGGATGAGACAGACACAGTTGCAGGTAAAGCAGCTTTAATAACGCAATAGCAAAAGGTCCAAATCGACAGGCAGAATTAAGGCCAAAATAACAGGCACATGTCAGGCACTTAACAAAGACAATGGGCCAGGATAATCAAGAGCAAATCAAGAAAAACAGAAATTAGATCAGGAAGACAATCAATAAACACAGGCTTGGTAATGATATGATCACAGCGAGTGTATACTTTGTGATTTCTGTGAGTCTGTGTAAAAGGGATTGTGAGTGAGATAGCGACTGAGAACAGATGAAAGTAAACCAGTGACTGTGGACCAGGAGGTTAACGTGCAATCTGGGAAATGGAGTCCTGTGTAGACGGCAGTGAATCTTGGGAGAATCTCAGCAGATTGAAGTTTATTGTCCAATCCAGCCCGTGAGCCATGAATGGCAGTCGACATCATCCACTGATGTGAACCTCTAGCTTTTTATAAGCCAAGAGAAAAAAACTCCCAGATGCTGTTGTAGATGTATCATCCTCCATCATGGTAGGGCTGGTAATTGGGCTAGAGAGAAACCTTTGTTAATGAACATCAGCTTCCATGCAGCACACTCTCAATTCCAGAATAAACTATTTCAATTTCTTGTGACTTGACTGCCAGATTATGCATGCAAAAAGCATTAAGGTTGGCTGTTAATAAAGTGTGATTGATAGGTTTTCTAAAAGGGTGATGTCTTGCATCACTTCTGAAAAGATGACTAGTTTACCACAAATTTAAAATTGGCAACTGATTAGTACAACTAAAGGTCATCTCAGTGCTGTGATCTTTAACCACATGATCTTTACTGGAACCACAGTAACATAATAATCATGTTTTCTTGTTATCATTGGTATTTTAAAGTCCTGACAAATAGCTAAACCACATCCCATACACATTCTGCTCATTCTTTGATCTTTTCTAGTTGAGCTCATCTCTTACAGCAGTGATCTCGCTGGCCAGCACTGCCCTGATGGAACACATTGATATTTCACTTTTAGACTCACTGACTTGCATATAAATGGAAAACATTCATGCTTGTAGCTTAGAGATGTTGAAACACAATGCTTGCTCCACACATCAGTGCACACGAGAGCAATATTATTAAAAGTCCTAATTATTAAAAAAAAAGATTGCATTCATCTTTTTTCACAAGTAATGGTACAATATTATGTTATTATCTTGCCATGTTTCTGAATTGACTACAGCCTAATTGCAAATGTGAGGTCACTGACATGAGCACAAGTTAAAAACCAGCATTAGTTATATTTGAAAAATGACTCAGGACTTAGCACATAGCCCTGGGCTCTCTATCATCGTGCAAAAGCATTCGTTTGCTCTAGTATTAAACATTGGCCATTTATCATTGTAATATAATATTGGCATGGGATCTTATTCTTTGATTGTATTTCAGGATGAAATCACTGACCAAATCAGTGTGCCAGCTGGAATAGAACCTCACTAACAGAGATAAGGAGCGAGAGCAACATCTGTGATGATTATGAAATAAGAAGGATCATGGCTTTGAGCGGTTTTGCAGTTTGCAGCAACTATGCGCAAAAAAATAATGAGATGCATGAATAGTGAGCTGTAGAAACAACTGATTTAACCTGTGACAGTTGTTGAATGGGATGGTGATGCCAATTTAAAAGCACACCAGTTTATTACGTTGCCTGACGGTTACATCCATACAAACTTGTTGAACGTGCCAGATTTATCCCTTTTTTGCTGTTAAAATAAGCTCCACTCTTCTGGGAAGACACTAGATGTTGGAGTGTGGCTGTTGGGTTTCATGATCATTCATCTACAAGAACATTACGGATGTTCATCCAGTTCATCCCAAAGGTATTCAGTGGGGTTGAGTCAGAGTCAAGGCTCTGAGCAGGACCCTCAAGTTCTTCCACTCCAAACTTAAAGAGCTCGCTTTGTGCACAGGGGCATTGTCATGTTGCTACAAGTTTGAACCTATTAGTTCCAGGGAAGGGAAATCATAATCGTACAGCATACAAGGGGGCTGTGTTGATTCAAGAGGTTAAGGCTGTGGATTGTTGCTTTGAGCATTGGAGTTCAAGCCCCAGCACCACCAAGCACTACTGTTGGGCAAATGAGCAAGGCCCTTAACCCTCCCTCATCCAGGGGTGCTGTATCATAGCTGCCCTGTTTTCCCCAACTTCCTCGGGATACGAGAAGAAATGAATTCCGCTGTAATGTACGTGTGGTGATAATAAAGGCTTAGTTCTTCTTCTTCTTTTTCCACAAAGCCATTCTATACATTTATGTGCTTCCAACGTTGTGGCAACAATTTGGGGAAGAGCCATATATTGGTGAGATGATCGAGGGTGCACATACTTTTAGACATATACAGTAGTGTAGCAGCAGTTGGGGCATTTATAAACCCAGGCCTTAATCTTCTATAAGAGTTGAGAGGTGTTCTAAAACTTTTGACTGATAGTGTACATGAACATGACCACAGGCTTAAATTTGTATTAGAATAATAAAAAAGCAAAGGCAGTATAATAGATATATGTGACAGAGTGTAGCTCACAGCATCAGTCTAGTTTGTAAGGGGAGATTACTTTGGCAACGCTAAACCCCCGTAAAAACCTATTTTATCATTTTCAATTTCATTTGCACTCATTTGTAAAACTTTTTGAATTACATATAAATAACTTTTGAACTATTCTGAAAAAAAAAAAAAAGGAATGACACATTTTTAGTCATTTTGCCTGGGACGCTCTGCTTGATCAGTCTATTTCTGAAATTAAAAGCAACAAGCTGAGCAACAGAGGGACGCAACAATTTAACACGATGGGGTACAAAAAGAGAGAGTAAAATCGACTTGTTCCTCAAACCCCTCGTGCTGAGAGCTGGTGATGAGTGGCCAGATCTCTTCATCACAAGGTGCCTGGTTTAAAAGCTGTGCTCTGTTCCTCTCTTCACAGTAAAATAAGTCTGACTCACTCGCTCTGTAGGATGCTGAGAAGTATTTCCTCAAATCTCCTCAGAACCTTCAGCTGGAATAACTGTTCATGTTCTGTGCGATGGTTATCCTCACACTGTTACTTCCATGAGAGACAATTTACACCGAAGCAGGGATGTCTGAATTTTTACTGTGTGCTGTATTGCCCAGTTTATTCCATTGTCTATTATCTGTATTTATGAATTGTGTTAATTGAAAATATTAATTAATTAATCATCTTGCCTGATGTTTAGGTCTCATTAAGTGGTGCATTATGGAAACTGGATTACATTTCTAACACTGCATCTGTCTGATGTCTTGACTTGCCCCCCAAAGCTCATGTTTATCACGGCGAGTCGTCTAATAGCTTCGCTCGTCAGGTTCTAGCTGCAAGCTGTGAAAACTGAGATGACAGTGTCTGCCCACACAATACTTCCTACCTATTAGCTCACACACACACACACCACTGGGACGACGTCAAGGAGGAACCAGCTTGTCTAATTAAAGCACAGCTCCCTCCCAGTCATTTACAGTGTAATTAGACAAACAGATGGTAGAACACAGGCCGGATAGAGAACTGGGAGCAGCGTGGTACATCCGGGCCGCAGGCATCAGCCAGGCGGAGCATGAGAGAGACGCGCAAGGTGCTTGAGAATGAGGATAACTAATGGAGTGTATACATTATTATAAAACAAAACCTATAAGTAAATATTAGTACAGAAGGCTGAGGCAGAGTGTCCGAGATTATGAATGTTAAACACATATACCTGAGCGTGTGGAACACAAACACGCAAACCTTTCTTTGGAAAACCTGTTTTAAAAGTACATACATTTTTGAACGAGATAAACATTAGGTTTATTTACAGTGAAGAATGGTCTGCTGTAATTATACAGATCATTATACCTAGAGCAAGGAGCCAAAAACCATAAAAACTTATGCATTATATAAATGTGAAATAATTAATTATAAATAATGCATGACCCTGGGGCATCTTGACACCTTTCCTTTTAGATTTATGAATATATTAAATGCATAAAAAATAAAATTTAGTAATATTAGGAATGCCCACCACAACCTTTCTTATGTCTCTAAGCTATTAGATATATTGTACTCTGCTTTTTTTTTTTTTAAAGGCAAGAGTTAAGGGGAAAAGCATCGGTGTGTGTAAAGCTTACTCAGAGTGCAAGGAATTCATCAAGGAATTGTTGATGTCAGTGCTGCACAGATTACCTACCATGCATGGGGAGCTTCATGTGGGAAAAAATTGTTTCAGGTCAGGCTGTGAGAGATAACATGTCCAAGATTTGTTGTTGTTGTCCTCCCTGTGTGGGGTCGCCACAGCAGACCATCCGATCCGCATATTTGATTTTTGGCACAGGGTTTATGCTGGATGCCCTTCCTGATGTGACCCTGTTGTCCAGTTGTCCAGGCTTGGGACCAGCACTGACAGATAACCCCTCAGTTAACCCCATGGTTTTCTGCATGGGAATCGAACCCAGGCTATAATGGTGAGAGTGCAGAATCTTATAACATGACTAAATGAAAAGAAAAAAAAAATTTTAGGGGGTAAGTAAATTATATTTAATCATTATTTTGATTACATTTATTTATTTATTTATTTGTATTTTTTTTTACTATTTTAGTTAACTAAATAAAAAAATAAAAAGGATTAGTGTAAAAAGTAGAGGAATGAGAGGGAATGAAAGTGAGTTAATCTGAGCCAGGAATAATAAAGTCATATTACCTTCGCTGCTTGTGAAATTCTTTTCAATTCAGCCTACAACAATTCCTTTACTACTCTAGAACTACTGGGACAGGACAAAATATGTGCCACCCACTTTATTAGGAACCCATGTGCACTTTCTCAGTTATGCATCAATTAGTGATGGGATTATTATGGGATGCACATATCACAAACATACATTCATGCATAAATTATAGATCCTACAGGTAAAGAGCTTCAGGTAATGTTTGCATCAAACACCAGAGTCGTGAAAATACTGTATGAACTGTGGCATGGTTGATGGTGCCAGAAACTGCTGATCTCTTGGGATTTACATTTACATTTAAATGTACAGCATTTGGCAGACACCTTTGTTGAAGTCTCTATCAATGAATAAATCAATACTGGTTCACTAGGTCACAGACGATGAGTATCATCAGTCTAAAACTCTTTTAGGAGGAAATACAGCAAGACAAGCACTTTTTGAATTCATTTTTTGAACAAGTGTAGGTCTTCACACCTCATTTGCCAGTGGTGTCGTGTGGGGAGTGGTGAGGAAAGAGCTTTGAGGTAAGAGGGCCATTTTTGTTTCTTAAGAAAGCATCAGTGTTTTAACCATTTTCGCCAACAATAATATGTTACTCAGAATGGCAAAATACAACAAAAGAACTGTTTAAAGGCATTTCTTTGGGCAGAAATGAATTGTAGAACGGTCAGAAGACTATGACTAGACCAGTTTGAGCGAACAGGAAGGCAACACTAACTCAATTAACCACTCTTTACAATCATGATGAGAAGAAAAGCATCACAGAATGCACAACATGTGGAACATGGAGTATAACAGCAGAAGACCACATGCAGTTTCATAAAAATAAGAATATGAAGATACAAAACTGGAATATTCTGATGTTGTGAATTACAGAAAAAATAGATGGGATCGAGATTGGGTGGTCTTGTCATATCATTCTGTGTTCTTCCTGAAACACTTAAACTAGCTCTTATTTGTTTTATGTATTGTTGTATAGTATTTAAAAAATAAAAAATAAAAATCCCAACACAGTTTTCAGGCTGATGGTATCCTAAGTCTGTGACCTATTGAACCAGTGTTAATGTATTCATTGATAGAGACTTCAGCGCACTTCTGTACGTCGCTCTGGATGAGATTGCCTGCCAAATGCCAGAAATGTAAACTGTTCTGGACACAAGTTGGTGTATCAAAACATAATAAAGTTCACTTATTTCTTGGTGCCAATGAACAAACGTAGTGAATTTATATACAAATTTGTTGTATTTCAGTGAAAGCACACTTCTAGCCAGCTAGTTAATTGCTAACCAGCTAGCTAACATTTATTCCCAGGTAGGCAACAGCAGCAAATCCTATCAAATGTTGTTCATGAATACCATTAACCAAGTTACCTAGATAGTTCAGCATTTAAGGTTTTTATGGAGGCAGGTCTTTTGTCATAGTATTGAGGAAATATAAGTAAAGGTGGGGCTTCAGAGCTATATTAACAACCTTTTTTAAAAATGTTTAGCAATATTATGAAAGTAAAGCATTAAAATGAATCTTAAAACTGTGTTTAAATGGTGAAACAAGCAGTGTGTGTGTGTGTGTGTGTTTAAAGCTGTTAATTTAATACAACAGTGAAGCATGGCTTGACATGATCGATTCATGAATTAATTAAGAGTCTTCTGCTTATGTCAAAATGAAGCTGTTATTTACCAGTGATGAGGAAAAATGAGCCAACAAGGAATTAAAAAATTCATAAACAAACTCTTCAGAATTGTATAAGTGGGCAGTGGTGGCTCAAGTGGTTAAGGCTCTGGGTCGTTGACCGGAAGATCAGGGGTTCAAGCCCCAGCACCGCCAAGTTGCCACTGTTGGGCCCTTGAGCAAGGCCCTTAACCCTCTCTGCTCCAGGGGCGCCGTATCATGGCTGACCCTGCGCTCTGACCCCAACCTCCAAGGATGGGATATGCGAAGAAAGAATTTCACTGTGCTGTAATGTATATGTGACAAATAAAGGCTGTTTCATTTCATTACTAATGCTCAGTCTCTTAGTGTTTGCCTAATATCACTCAGTACATGCCGAACATACACATGGACTTAGAGTGTTAGTAACAGCTCATTAGTTTTAACCAAAGCACATGTGGCACCATAAACAGCAACATGCGCTTTATTTTAACTTCCCACAAACAATACAGTATCTCCAGCCAGGAGGAAACGAGGAGGGAAACAGTTCTTAGTGAAATGAACTGCTGTTCTGTCTTGTCGCAGAAGAATACTAAGAAGACCAGAATAGGTAATGACGCTAGAGCTCGGCCTCGCCATGAATTATGCAGTGTTCAAGTTGCTGACTTGCCCTTTAATGACAAAAAAGCTGTCAGAATACTTGGCCTCATCGTCTGTGTACTCGAGATGTTGGTGGGTCTTAAGCCAGACGGAATCAGAATAGATGAATACAGAAAGTTTGGCACAAATCTAAATTATGAATATTGTTCAGATGCCAGTGGTGCCTTCTAGCGACAATACGGAAGATATATCGTCACCTCCTTCTTCGAATCTTCAGCGGCGCATCCATTAGCCAATTTAAAGCAGCGCAAATTGAATATAGATTTTCAGCTGACGGCCTTTATGGAAGCTGTCAAGGTCAAGTGTACGCTGAAGCGCTGCATATTTCATTGTTTGATAAACCACTCCGAGCCGATCTCCCTATCATCTGCTATCATTTTTCATTTTCAGCATGCTTCCTGTCACACGCCGAGTATTAAGCTGAGCAGCAAGAAACCGGATGATGAAGAGATATTGTAAGCCTTTTTATTGAAATAGGAGAAAATGTTCTCTCTCCTAATGAGAACGTGACCAATTACACTGGTGAGGACTGTTACCCATGTGGCACATGCTCCAGATGGTATCTAAATGCGTAGAAGCCCATTCCTCACTCTGTGAGATGACTCTCAGGGTAACAAAGCATTATGGAATTGCAATATAATGCAACACTGAGAAATGAATAAACACATCTGCAAACCTTTATGCATTTTTCTGCATATGAGATTTTAGAAGAGGAGCACACTAGTACGAGTTATTACTCAAAAAGCCAACAAAAGGGCCTGCATTTTGGGAATTTGTGATATTACGGAATACCACTGCCAAGAAGAGGTGCACTTGGTCTGCAACACTGGCCAGAACATCACTGCTGGCTTACCTTCTTCCCATAGTGCCTCTCTTCCCTACACACACCCAGCCATCTACATGATGTAAAGGAAAACATGATACATCAGACCAGGTTCTATCTCTCTGTGATCCAGATTCTGATCCTCACATGCCCATTGTAGACACTTTCTTTGGTGGAAAGGAGTCAGGATAAGCAATCTGACCCCAAGCTACAATACACCATGTGTCTTGGCAGTAGCTCTTCAGATGAGCTAGCTTTCACCTCCCACTCACATCAGTCTTGAGTCTTAAGCATCCATGACCTTGTCATGGGTTTCATAGTTGTCCTTCCTTGGACCACTTTTGCCAGATTTGAACCACTGCATCATGGGATCACCGTATAGTTTTGGAGATTCTCTGACCCAGTCATCTACTCATCACAATTCAGTTGACATACTCGCTCAGATCCTTACAGTTGCCCAATTTTCCTGCTTCCAACACATTAGCATCAAAAACTGACTGTTTACATGTTGCCTAATATAATCCCATAATCAATGTTATCACTTCACTTATCAGTGGTTTTAATGTTATGGCTGATAGTGTGCCTTAGTTAATGATATTTATTAGGGACGTCATAGAACAATTTTAACCAAAAGAGAGAAAAAAACCCGCATACAAATAAAACATAACAGGTTAGCAATGAAGTGTCAAATGAAACTTTTTACAAATAATTTAAATGATAATTTATAATTGGACACGCTCTTAGTTTCCTCTGCTTTCCTGTGGCACTTAGTGCAGATTCATTTAAACAGTTTCAGCAGTGAAAAATGGTCAAGCGGGGACATTAGACAAGCGATTTTTAAAGAGACTTTTTTTTAGTAATTTATTTTTTTGCTGTTTGCTTTTAAGAGAAAATATTTTTCCAGTCTGAAATGAATCTAATCTACTCTTTTACAGCTTTTACTTGCCATCTTGCTGCTAGGAAATCACACAAAATGAAGCTTACTAATCAGCTTCCACTCACCCCTGAACCCAATGTGAACTTTACTGCATGTCTCTCATGAACAGAGGGAAACCCTTTTGAGTTGATCCAGAGAGACAAACCCACAGAGATCGAGCCCTCACTACTCTACGCCTCTGTGTACAGAGGCCTTGAAACAGGAGAAGAGCTTGCAGGAAAACCCTTGTGAAAACACTTATGTGCATTTTAGCATTGTTATTGGTCACTAAAATAACTGCTGTTCCTAAAGTTAGTGCCATCATAAACAACCATCTGGCCCCAGTGACTATCTGAGGATCCTGAGAAAGCACAGTGACTTACAAATAAACTATTACATGACCATTACTTTATACTGGCTTTAGATGTAATTCCCTCAAATCACTCAAAGAGTGATAGTGATGGCCAATAAAGAAATTTCCATAATTTTCCCTTGAGCCTAAGATCATGGAATAAATATGTCAGATGGTGTGGGAAAACTCTTCAGTTGTCAATATGGTCATATTCTGGAGAACAGACAAGTAGAAATATGGTTTTGCCCAATGTATTATTTTCAGCCATTTCAAAGTAATATACTTTGAAATCTCTGTTATTTCACTAAAACAAAATAGAAATTTTTTTATTTAGGATATTTTCTAATATTGCGCATTCTGCCTGTCTGCAAAAATCATGTTGCTAAGCAGCCAGTATAATAAAAATCAGGCCTGGCTAAAGTTGTTTAAAACTTGGCTGGCTTAGTGTAATGTCACCATGTCCTTTATGTCATCATTAAAACTGATTAATAAATTAACAGATTAATGAATAAAACAAAGCCAAAAGAACAGGACTGGCATTTAAATCAGTGATTATTTCCCCACTGTTGTCATCATGAACAGAGATGATTCAACTGATGGGGTTGTAAGTGACTTTTACCTTTTACTGATGCTGATATCAGTAAAAAAAAACTTGGTCTGCAACACTGCCCAGAACATCACACTGCCTCTGCTGGCTTACTTTCTTCCCATAGTGCACCTCTTCCCCACACACACCCAGCCATCCGCATAATGTTAAAGAAAACATGATACCTCAGACCAGGTCACCTTCTTCCATGGTCCAGTTTTGATGCTTACATGCCCACTGTAGACACCTTCGTTGGTGAAATGGAGTCGGGATGGACAATCTGACCCCAGGCTGCAATACAGCATGACACCTTTCCAGCATAGCCGGCGTTCAATTTTTTAGTAATTTGTGCTGCAGTAGGTCTTTAGATAAGCTTCCTTTCACCTCTCACACATATCAGTGAGCCTTCAGCATTCATGACCTTGTCACTGGTTTCATAGTTGTCCTTCCTTGGACCACTTTTGCGACCCAGTCACCTAGCCATCAAATCCTGACTTTTGCCCATTTTTCCTGCTTCCACACTCATCAACTTCATGAACAGATTGTATACTTGCTGCCTAAAACTGCCTAGAATTCTTTAATAGTTGACAGTAAAGTTGTTTTTTTTTTGTTTTTTTTAATTAGAGTATAAATGGAGAGTTACTTGTGCTATCTATTTGTAGAAATGTTTATATATTGACCATGTGAATGGTGTTTCCAGGTGGCCATCCATATTTTGTCTACATTATCATCGCCACTGTTTCCCACAGTAATACTATTTATTCATAACCAGGAAGTCATCCATGTCATTTCTCCTTTACAGAACATTTGTCCCCCTTGGAGTACTATGATTCCTGCCTAGACTGATAGCAAACGATGCTCTGAGGAAGAAAGTGGTTACGTCTCGATCAGCTCTCTGGCTCCCTTGCTGATGAATCAGCATATATCGTAATCACAAGATGCACTGGTAATGACTCTGGCTTACTACACATTGAGACACTGATGACTTCTGGTGACATTCCAGTAATTTCCTCATCAGTCCCTACTGTAAAAACCCAAACATTTACCAAATATAAGTTTTATATGTCGTATAAATAGTAAATACTCACACAAGGAGCATCATGGTCTAGTGATAAAACAATTAAAAATTCATTAGACTCAAACAAACTGTATATAGGACTTCAAATAAAGTTAAAATTGTAAGCGTGAGTAATCACTTTAAAGCTACAACAACGATAACAATGTACTTACAGTTGTAGATGAAGTTGGCTGAGAGTTTGGTTCGTCGGCCATTTTTTTCCGAGCTGAGAGATTTCGGAAAATATGACGTTATTTCCAGTAAAGGAAGATAGTGAACAGATTCTTTGTGGTGCACTGTGGTATTATTTTAGGGAACGAACATTACAATGCACTGGAGAGAGAGAGAAAGAGAGAGAGAGAGGGAGAGAGAGAGAGAGAGAGAGAGCAATTAAAATGGCCCTGAGTCAGCCATCCGCAATATAATGTTTGTGTGTAGGGAAAAAACATACGCTGAAGGGTTAACTGTGCATTAATGGGGTACAAACATCTGGACCTGGTTATCTACTTTTACTGTGTGTCCACTAGAAGGAGGACAAAGAAGGTCCCAAAGTGTCAATGTGGTATTTCTTCTTACTTTTAATAACACTTCCTCAAGAAGTTCAAGTCAGTTTGCAGATGTTATCAAGTAAGTGTCAGAAAAACACTAACAAACTGGGTGTAACAAGGCTCAAGGACACAAACAACACTGTAAATAGAGACAGTGAGAGAGAGAGAGAGAGAGAGAGAGAGAGAGAGGGAACATGAGGGTCTAACAGAATTAGCAAATGAAATACTAGAATTGGATAATAGGATAGATGACTAGGAAGTGGGAAAACTGTGAATGAACTAGGAAATAGTATGAAGTCTATGATTAATATTGATTAAGAATTTGGTGAAATGACATTAACACAATACTTAGCAAACAAAACAGGAAAAACTAAGATAAAAGAGGCAAGAGCAATCTTTTCATTCATTCAATTTTCATACATATTTATGATCATATGGCAAAATCATGCATTTGAACACAACAAAACCGGAGAAAAATTCTGTTTTTTGGTCTGAGGTAAAAGATTTCATGTAGCACAGCTGACCCGAAGCAATACACAGGCCCTAAAAACATGTAAACATGTAGAGAAAAGGACGACCCATTTTTGCTTTCGACTTCACGGCAAGGTCATCATATCAGAAACATGATTATAAGTTCTCCTCTGTGTTTGTGAATGTACTTTGTTTCGAGTAGGTGTATAGAGGCCAGGTTCCTCATCAACTGGGTTATAATTCAGTCGGCTCTGAAATCAGATTGTGCTGTAATGGTCTAAGCATCGTGCCATTAAGGTATTAAAGCAGTGAGCCAACTCACTCTGCTTTACCTCTTCATCCCTTTTAAGTCCATCCAAAACAACCCTCTCCTGATCTCTTAATTATGCACCCTCTCTTCTATAGAACTTATACATTCCATAAGATTGTCGTCCATGTTTGCTTTAGCGTAACTCAGTAACTTACAGTAGTATCTCTCTCTCTCTCTCGCTCTCTGTGTCTTACAAAAAGCATCAGTGAACTCCTGGTGCAAATCACAGCCTTGGTGAGCTGAAGCTTATCTGATCCTCATTGAAGAAAACACATCTGGAAGTAATATCTCAGCTGGTAATCACACAGCCTCACCGCCTCTGCAAATAAGTAAATTATGAAAAATATGCACGAGGGTTTCTGTGACCGTACATGGCTTCCCTCTGGCAAGAGAACAATCCTGGAAGATGAGAGTACAATTCCGAGTCAACTCAATCACACCCCTATTGTCTTACTGCACGGATGTCAAAAAACACACAGCTATAATTATATGAAACACTCTCGAAGACGACCACGATTTTCTGCATTTATCTAAATCTGGTGACATGATACCATAGACAAAGTCTTCCATAAAAGCGACGCTACTGAAGCATCACTTTACCCTGACTCTTCAAAACTCATTTCCACTTAGCGTTAAGCAGTCAAGCTCTGAAAACGTAACATAAGACTCTTTGTAGTGTCGCTCGCAGTGACAGGGTGCTTCATACGTGATGATATACTTTTGAAACAAGTGGGTGATCATGGTTCAGCTCCATTTCCATGGCTATAATAGCATCTTGCTTTAGGATAATGGATAGTGTAGTACTGCATCATGGTTACTATAGAAACTGCACCAAATAGTGTTGGTGTTGAAATGCTTTCAGACTGCTCGTTATGGATAAATAGTACCAACGATGAATAGAATTTACGCTAAGCACTTATCTTATACTAGCATTCAGTCCTTCCATTCAAAGGAAAGGTATAAAGGAAAAAAATAAACACTGATTAAACTCGGATGCAAGTCATTTTTTTAAACGTTAGCTGCCCCACTGCACTTCTTAATATATTCTTAAACCTTTAAGGCTCTAATCCTTTTGTGCAAAATGGTGATAGCAGAGTCACCGTCAAGTCAAAATTCTCAGTTACTAAAAATAGCTAAAAACTAATCCAAAATAAAAAATAAAAAAACATGCAGTGAGTCATCACTTCCTGGATGCTGCAGCGGGGAAAAAGGAGAAAAGGAGGGTGTTTGGAAAAGAGCTCCAAAAAATACACGAGTGAAGATTTTACATTTGAATAGCATTTGGAGTGCATCAGCAGGTGAGTGGCTTTTCTTAAAATAGCTCATTCGCCATGTACAAGTACACACCCTTCGAGCCATCAAAAATCAAGCCATAACAAATATCAGGCAATGTCTGTTTCTGGGTAAATGAGCATTTTGCGATTCATTAACAAATTAAAGACGAGCCAGGTCGATTCAAGGTGAGGAAAACAACGTGAGTCATGTGAAAATATTCATGAAAAGGAATTTTACCTTCATCAAAAATCAAACCTGTCTTCAGGCATTCCTCAGAGAGCAATTTGGACACGTCGATTGAACTGATCAATCCAACACTTGATCAATTAGTGCAGTGAGGTCAGGTATGTGGACAGGCAATTCCATTATCCTTCCTCTTTAAATATCTTTTGAAAAATATATATATAATGTGTGTTAGAAAAGCGAACAAAAAATCATAACATGTTCCTCTGCCTTTTATTATACATGCCATCACTGTTTGTGACATAAACTCTTTTTCCCAGAGGCAAATATAGCATTGAATGTCTTTGTCATGTCAAACTCCACAGTGGTGCTTAATATGAAGATCATATGAAAGTACACTAACAGTAAAAAGTTTGGACACACCTTTTAATTCAATGGTTTTTGTTTAGGGATTTATTTTCTACATTCTAGAACAATACTGGAGATTTCAAAGCTATGAAATAAGACACATGGACTTAAGTAATCCATATGTAATGACAACAAAAAACAGTCAGTTGTTATTTTAAGACACGAAGGTCAGGTGTTCTGGAATAGTTCTTGCAAGAACAGTATTGTCAAGTGCATTTGCAAAACCCATCAAGCACCATGATGAAACTGGCTCACATGAAGACCATCCCAGGAAAGCAAGACCAAAACTTACTGTACCTCTGCTGCAGAGTTCATTTAGAGTTACCAGCCTCAGAAATCACCAATTAACAGCACCTCAGATTAGAGCCGTTATGAAGGCTTTATAGAGCATCAGTAGCAGACATATCTCAATATCAACTGTTCAAAGGACATTATTGTGTATTTCGGCCGCCTTCAGCATTGTTTTACAATGTAGAAAGAAATAAACATCAGGAAAGACCATGGAATTAGAAGATGTGCACAAACTTTTGACTGGTAGTGTAAACTTTCAGGGCTTTAACTTTTAGTATTTGTAGCTCTTCATACTGTTTTCCTTAGCTTACTAGGGGCAATATGTTCATAGAAAAGTTCCAAAACGTACATTGTTTTTTTCCACACAAATGTTTGGATCTTCACAGTAAATGGTGATATCAAACTCATCCGCTCTCTGAGAGGCCCCAAGTGCTTGTCCAAAAGCAATTAAAATGTGAAAGTGTTATCTACAGCCACTAAAATTTTTGTGTAAGGTTATCCAAGAGAGGGAAAAACACACGTCTCACACTGAGTCCTGACTCATTTTATATCAGACTCACAGCCGGAACATCATTGATTTGTTTATACTAATTGAAAAGTTCCAATAAGTCGATTTCCATTCCAGAGGTGGACCGGAACTATAGTAAAGTGCTGATAAAAAAAAAAATTACCTTTAATCAAGAAATAAATCCACTCTATAAATATATGTGACCTGATTATTAGTATATGAATATTACTATTCATTTGTATAGTTTACCCCTATTATGTTCTGTTCAGTTGACTATAGAAGAAATCAGATACCTATACTGCTTGACTCATGATCCATGCCGCTGATGGTGTTTAACCCAGAGATCTTCTCAATCAACACCAACAATCATGCCACAGTCCAAATCATTGCCATCACATTTTCCCTAAATTTTGATTCTGATTGATGTGAACGTTACACAAAGCTGAAACAATGTGTATCTACTGGCTGGCCTGTATCTGCTTGATTTTATGCACTGCACTGCTGCTACACAATTCCAATATAAATTTTATTCATCACAAACACAGCCATACACGGTGCCATACATGTGGCCTGGCTGGAAATGCTTTTTGACTGTCTGGCATGCACATAGAATAAAAATAGAATAGAAATAGTTGCTTTAAATATAGAAAGAGAATTACCCCTGCAAGAAAAGGAAAAAAAAATATTGATAAATATAAACTATGTCAATATGATTTATCAACTGTCTGCAATTAGTGCAAATACATGCTGAGCAAAAATCAAGCTTAGGTAGTGTGTGTTGTGCAAAAAAAGTCCAAGATCTAGTCAAACACATTAAAATTGATTATAGTATATCAAGGTACAATAATGTGTAATTACAGTAGCTTGGGGCAAAGCAAAATAAATGCTTATATAATGATTGAATACTTTAAGCTATTTATTTGAAATATGTACATCAGTTAAACAATATATCAATGTTTAAAACGTTCATTTTACACATACTGTTTGTTTGTAAATGTGATGTCAGTGACACTTGAATAGCAGCCCAATCATGGAATCACACATATATTGGCAAAAAGGGCAGAAAGGTGGCAGTGCATCTGACAGAAACAACAAGCACAGACTGAGAGCTGCCAAATCTCTGTGTCTATTCCCTGCTCTATCAATTTTCGTGTGAGCATAATTGTGCAGGAGTGAAATGAGGAAGACTTTCCTCATCACTGATAATGAGATTGTAGATGACAGGCTGTGTTTAGGCATATCTAATCTAGCCTGACTGCAGAGATACAGATTAGGGCAGGGCTAAGAAATGACACATGACAGATGGCAGAGCTGAGTGAAAGAACCTGAAGCTGATCCCAGACAGGAAGAGCTCAACACGGTTAAACACCACAGTCCTCTGCGTGTTAATCCCAGCTCCCTGTGGCAAAGGAGATCACAGGGCAAACAAATGAGTCAGAGAGTCGGGATGCTCATGAGACTGTAACTGAATTATAAGGAGAGCAGAAAGACATACGGTTCATTTGAATTACGGGGCTTGAGGAGGCTATGAGGACACTGCCTCATGCTCAGTTTCCTGTCACAGTGGATCACTCCGCTGTCTCAAGAAAGCATAAAAGCAAAAATCATTTCCACTCCCTTCTGTAGGGCCACAGTCTGGATTGATCCTTTAATCCTCCTTCAAAATGAGTGCCAGATTTTTCATCATATTTTGAGGCTTAGCTCGAAAATAGTCTCTTTTGACATACACTATTTTGATATTCCCAAAATATCTTACAGGAATGCACGAACAACTCTGAATAAATTAGAAGTACGTTAAAAAAAATAATTAATAAATAAATACAAAACAACTCAAATTACTGCTCAATCGAATTAAAGCTAAGGGCATTGATCCGTCATGTAGTGAATAATTCATTCATTCATTCTTGTCAATAATTTAGCCAGGTTAGGATTATTAAAGAAAATACAGAAAAAAATCTTCTTTAAATAAAAAAGCATTTGTTTTCTACAATGTTTTTTAATATGGTGCCTTCAACTGTTCCAAATTTTGTAGTGTTCCTAAATGTATACAGGACCTGAAATGGGATGGGATATATATCACAAATCAATGCAATGAATAATACTGATCTAGAAAGGAAAAATAGAGTGCAAATTATTTTACATAAAAAGGCATCCTGGCATAAGTATTTATGCAGATTGAAGTAATCAAAAAAATAGCCACACATTAGTTGCATGGAGTTTATCTGTTTACAGTGAAAGTGTCACATGAACTCAGAGAACATGCCTAAACAAACAGCATCATGAAGTCCCAGTCCTGGAAACAAACATCATGAAGTCCCAGTCCTGGAAATAAACATCATGAAGTCCCAGTCCTGGAAACAAACATTGTGAAGTCCCAGTCCTTGAAACAAAGTTATGGAAAAGTATCAGTCAGGGTTGTGTTATTAAAAATAGTTCTGTTTTTAACTACTAGCAGATTATCAATAAACTCATTATTTAAAATGTGGAAAGAATGTGCCACAACGACTCTGCTTAGAGGAAGCCATTCAGCTAAAAGTCAGTGACCCGGTCAGAAAAGCAACCAAGAAGCCAAGGGTAACTTTGACATGATGGTACCATCACTGTTCTTCACTGTGGGAAATATATTAAGCGGATAACGTACAAACTCGTACAAAATGTCCATGAGAACCTGTTTTAGGCCAGAACATGGCACAATAAAGACTCTGCTTAGAGGAGGCCGTATACAAAACGTCTGTGATCAGGTAAGGAAAACATTAGTCAGAGAAGCAACCAAGAAGCTAAAGGTAACATATGACATGATGCTACCACCACCATGCTTCACTGTGGGGATATTGTGTGCTACTGGCTTTCCAACAAATGCAACACATCGTACCTGAGACAGAATGTCCATGAAAACCAGTTTCAGACCAGGTAAGGAAAACATTAGTCAGAGAAGCAACCCTGAAGCCAAGGGTAATGTTTGACATGATGCTACCACCACCATGCTTCATTGTGGGGATAATGTCTGCTACTTTCAACCAAATGTAGCACATCGTACCGAAGACAGAATGTCCATGAAAACCACTTTCAGGACAAGTTGTAACACTACAAAGTAGGAAAGGTTCCTAGGGTGGGGTGTGCTTGCCATTATTTTTAAAAATGGAAAGAAATTGACAACAGCTCTGCTTAGTGGAGGCCATACACTAAAGGTCAGTGATCAGATAAGGAGAACATTACCAAGAAGTCAAGGGGAGCTTTTGACATGATGCTACTGCCACCGTGCTTCACTGTGGGCATATGTGGGTGATGAGCAATACTGTCGTACACAGTGTCGTGCCGAAGACAAAATGTCCATGAGAACCACTTTTATGGCTGATAACATTACCAAATAAGGAAATGCTCCTGGGGTTGATGGTGGGGGTTTTCCATTTGTGCTTTTATTGAATTTAAATTCTAGTTATAAAAGGAATTGCTGCCAAACAGTAACCGGGTTCATTCCTGCTACTGAATGTAAATGAAACTTCTGATTAGTTTCTCCCAGCCTCAAGTAAATTTTAATGTGAATAGTCAACCCTGAAACAGGAAGAAACAAGAAGTTTTATCAATATACAGCATGTTCACTATGGCACATTACAGCTCTTCAGCAAAGTTTTAATTAGCATTTATCTTCACAATGGGCTGAATAGGCAATGGATCACAGTTCGCCGTGTTCAGTAATTGAACACAACGTGTCCAGATATCTATAAGTGTCCTGGCCTGTAGCCTATTGTCTGGTGACTTCCCAAGTGTCTTCTTGTTGAACTTTAATTAAAACTCCAGCAGTGGTAAGAATGAACTTACAGAGGGATGATACATCTTTGGGATTTCTACTATATCATATGGGAATTGTGCAATAATGCAAGGACACTTTATCTTGATAGTTGCTCTATTTTTATAATCAGATTACAATTTATTATTATTATTATTAGTAGTAGTAGTAGTAGTAATAGTACTGTATTTATTTGTAAATTTTTATATTTTATAACAGATAATAATAATAATAATAATAATAATAATAATAATAATATTTTTCTTATTATTATTACTATTATTGCTGTTTATTTATATACTTTGCAAACTTTGTTTATTTTTTATATAGCTGGTTATCTTTTTTGTTAAGTCTTTTTAAGTCTCTCTTATAATTTTTAAATCACCTTGTCTTGTTATTATATTTTTCTAATTTCTTTTTTCTTTAGCTGCTATCCCTTTAAGCTATCCCTTCCCACTGTAACTATGCAAATTTCCCTGCTGTGGGATTAATAAAGGATTATCTTATCTTATCTTATCTTATCTTATCTTATCTTATCTTATCTTATCTTATCTTATCTTAAAAGACATTTCCAGCAGATAAGTCTTCCTAACAGTGAAATCAGGAGACGCTCAATAAAGCGATACATGAAGTGCAGTCTCTTGAGCCAACACACAGCTACTCAATCATCAGAATTGGTTTTATTGGCCAGTAAAATATCACTTATAAGAAATACAGTATTTGATTTGGCACTAGGCAATAAAGTTAAGTTAAATAAAGTGAAATAAATGAGTGGTGCGAGTGACTTGAATTGAAATGTCAATACTGAACTAATGCTTTAGTGCGATTTAATTTCATTATGTCTGGTTCATTGTGTTTTTTAATGAATAGCAGCAATAAAATGGTGTGACTCCTTGTTGCCCCAGTACATATCACAGCAACACTTAATTCCCCTGGTCTGATAAAGCGAACAAAAGCTGCTGCTTGAATAATCTCAGCCTCGGTGTTGTATAACTGCATGATTCAGTGTGCCATCCCTTTAAACAAGAAAAGCTGAAACCAATTTTTCATAGGATTAAAGGCCAATTCCTGCACACAAATTAGCAAACACACAAATTTAGAACATAAATAACACACAAGTTCTCTTTCTCGCCCTTTCCAGGCTTAAATCATTTGTATTTGTGGTATTCCAGCCATTCAGACAAGGATTTATGGATGATATTCACATTTAAATGTCAAACAGCTCCCTTTATGGAACAGAGGAGGCTAGGATGTAGCTTATATGTAATATGTGTAGTCCAAGGACTGAATTCATGGGAAAACATATCAGTAGTCCTGAACCACTAGCCTGAGACATGAAAGGTCCTTCTGATGATGGCTCTACATGAATATCCTAAAGGTCGGTGAGATTACTGTGGATGACACCACTTAGAAACCTTAAAGATGACGAAGACTGCAATTGTTATGGTAGCCTTAGGACTGCAATTGCTACAAACACTTTCACTATGATGACTTACGAATGCAATTGCTTTGCACTCAACTCTCCAACACTGAACAGTTAATAATTTCAATAAAACAGACTTATGTAGAAGCATTCAGAAATGACTCATGCTTATATTGTTGTTGACAATTACGCTCTTCGGCTATATAATACACAAATGATTTTTTCATCACAGTATCTGTCGTCACACTGATAAGGATGGCAGGATTGGTCTTTTGAGTCGGGTTTCTCTCAAGAAACAATAGATCTGAGTGTTTCCCTATGAGTAAGAGCCTTTTTTTCTAAGAAAAACTGTAGGGATAAAAACAGGAAATGATTTTGCAGTAAACTGTGGCATGATGGGTAGCATTGCCACATCACATCTCTGGGTTCTCTGGTTTCCTCCGCAGCTTGGCTTAATTCCCATGTGGAGTCTCACATGTTCCTCTGAGTTTTTCGCCTCTCAAAAACATACCAGCTTTACCATTAGCTATGCTAAATTGCCCCAGGTGTAAAAGAGTGTGTGAATTAGTGTGAGTGAGTACAGGTTGGCATATAAAGTGTGCTTTAAGAGCTTTATCTTGATTTTTTTCTTTTTTTGGTAAGGTAGGATTCTGACTTTTGTGTGTGTGGATCTGTTTGGATGGTAGTGGGGTTGTTGAAGTCGTGTTAATTCTGTAGTGTTGATCTATGCTAATTAGTTCTCTCAGGTGGTTAATTAAGAGGTGATTAATTAAGAGTAGTTACTGTTTCCCTTCAAGTGTGAGTTGTGAACAGGGCTTACTGAGATATATTCAATGTGTATTTAAACCTAACTCTGGGAATGAGGTGTGATGCCTCAGTGGTTAATACTTTGGGCTGCTAATCGGAAGGACTGCAACTCTCAGCACCAACAAGCTGCATCAAGAGTTTCCATGACGGCCCTAGAGGAAAGCAGAATGTCTTGCATAACAAGGTTTTCCTTTTTCTCCACTAATTTACTGTAGTTAGTTACATGATCAGTAGAAAAAGCGTCATTCCAGCTCAGTCCAGCTCAAAGAAAATGTCTCTTCATGAATGACGTCAAAAAGATGACTGAATAGATGACTGTGAGGTTATTACTCTCTTATCAACACACTCAGAGAGATGCAGCTGTTTCCTTACCCAACACATTGCTTGCTTGGTGTACTGTAACATTTTTTCAAATGCATGCTGATAGGCACAGCTTTGGTCCCGGAAAGAACACACAAAATTGTAGGAGATGATGTCCTGCCAAAAACCAAATTGTTGCCATCTTGTCCGCATACACTGGGTGCATCTCAATCAGCTTTCTAGCTCCCTATGTGGTGAATCAGTATATCGCATAAGCTGAGTTCTGGCACTAGTAAAGATATTCTAATTTCCTCATCCGTCACTACTGTAAAAACACAAACATATCAAATATTTAAGTTGTATACAGCATATAAATGCGTTAGCTTAATCACAGGATTGTAGTCTAGCTAGAGTAGTAATCAACCGAGAGCTACAACAATGATACCACTCTACTTACATGAAGATGAAGTTGGCGGAGAGTTTGTTTTATTTATTTATCTATCTATCTATCTATCTATCTATCTATCTATCTATCTATCTATCTATCTATCTATCTATCTATCTATCTATCTATCTATCTTTTTATTTATCTATTTATTTTCCAAGCTGAGGGGCTTCAGAAAATATGACGGTATAAGCAGAGCCGAACGCTAAAGTCTGAAATACCGTAAGGGGGCGATCTAATGAATGCATAAAGTAACCTATTCCAAACAAGAAAATACATATTTGGTACGTTCCTGAAATTTTATCGTGCCGTAAACAAACATCTCGCTGCTACAACCACAAAAGTAGCAGCTAGTGAGCAACTTACATATGACAACAGAGCACTGAATATTCTTACTATATACAAAAAACAAAAAAAAGCCTAGACCTATATATTAGAAAACTCTTATGTGTGTATACACTATTTCAGAAATAATACTACGGTCAAATCAACCTGAACCTGACAACACTGACAACTGTGACTAATCATCAAACCTTTTAAAACATGAGCAAAATATTTAATCATACCTTTAGCCTCAGTAGAGCTGCTGGCCTGCACTGTCAGTGTCCACACCACTTATTTGGAGCTCAGAGTCAGAAGTATTAGCAGGTGCTGTAGTAGTTGGTTCTTTCCCTTTAATCCATTTTTGAATGTCCATGATGAAATTTCTGTAGTGCGAGAACTTTTATGTACTGCTAGGAGCACACTTAATTTAATGACCAATCAAAATTCGACATCACCTAAAAGACTGTATTGCTATTTTAGCTTGTTAATCACTCTAGGAAGACAATACACGTGGCAACGGTGATTTCTATATATAATACTTTATTATTAAAATCCCTTTTGATATTCACAGTGATCTGAGGGGGCGGGATAGTGGCGGTGAGGGGTCGTCGCCCCCTCATGCCCCCCCGTGGCGCCGGCCCTGGGCATAAGTGAACATAATGAGCACTGATGCTGTCTGGTTTTTTTGCAGAGCATTTTTTGCAAACAATGCAGTGGACTGGAAAAACTTTGCAATTTAGAGAGAGAGAGAGAGAGAGAGAGAGAGAGAGAGAGAGAGAGCGTAAAATGGCCGACTCCCTGATCAGTGCCCATGACTAGCGAACTAGGCAGCTGATTGAGACACAGTCACTGAGTATGATTAAATAATAAATAGACTATTTCACATAATTAGCAAGATTTAAAGGATTTTTTATGTTTGCATGTGTGTTTTGGAATCTGGAGAGATATCATCTTACACACAAATTCAGTGTAAAACAGTACAGCTAATCCCTAAATAACAAACACAAATCATTATACTAACTATTTCTTTGCAAACTCTGGAGTGAGTGGCTTATTTCGAAGCCAGGATTTGACTGAATACCTCTTTAGGCAGTATTAAACTCAGGGGTGCTTAGCTAGCAACGCTATTACCATCTATGATCTGATTAATGGTGGTCCCCCGGCACTGTCATCCTGATGACGAGAAAAAAAAAGAAATCTAATCTCTCTCTGTGTTATTGCCAGTGCTGCTATTTTGTTCTGTCTTGTTATCTTCGTTCTTTCCACTGGTCTAATTTCTCATCACCAAAGCTGCTCATATCCTCCCTGTCATGTCAAGTTTTTCCACATACGCATGATGCTTTTCTTTAAGTGTCTCATCAGTTGTACAGGTGTGGATGGTCAGTGACCTGTGAGTCATTAGAGTATAAAACGTTGGCTGTGAGTGGACGCATCGTTGAATTACAGTGAGCACAAATTGTGTTGTTGTTTTTTTTTCCCACTTCTTAATGTGTTCTTAAACTGAGCAAATATAATATAATAGCTTAATCAGTCATATCATTTTACTGTTTATTAACATCCACAACAATTCTCTTAAGATTTTTAATATTATTTTTGTGTTATTCATTTGTTGTTTACATTTTGGGTCATGTTTTGTGGGCCACCTGAAAGGAATAAAGGAAGTAATAGTAATAAGGTTGGTCATTTATAAGGTTGGTAAATTAGTGTCTAGTGCATCCTTTTCAGCTCACTACTGAAATTCACAATTTGTTGGTGACATACACAACCACACACAGTACGACATGCAGTAAAATAATAATGTGAAAAAGCTTTATTTACTACCCAGGTTGTAAAAATAAAAATATACTATGCATAGACTTACAATAAAATAGAATTTACTATGCAGGTGGGAAAGGGAAGAAATTATATGGAACAATAGATGTGTGTATATTTGCAGTATGAATCACGAATTATGAATCATGCCACCTGCAGAAGATTTCTGACGACACTGCGGCCGTGGTATGTATTAAAGATAGACAGGAATCTGAATACCAGAGACTTCTGGATAACTTTGTGGACTGGTGCACTAGGAATTACCTAGGAAAGACCAAGGAGATGGTGGTGGACTTTAGTGGGACTAAAACTTAAGCCCATAACCTTCATGGGTAAGGAGGTGGGAATTGTTGACAACTACAAGTATTTGGATGTACACTTAAATGAAAGACTGGACTGGAGAAGCCACACTGACGCTGTATACAAGAAGGGAATGAGCAGACCATTTCCTGAGGAAGTTCAGATCTTTTAATGTCTGTAACAAGATATTTGAGATCTTCTACCAGTCTGTTGTGGCAAGTGCCATTTACTGTGTTGTGGTCTGCTGGGGGGGCAGCATCAGTGCCAGGGATGCCAGCAGGATTAACAAGCTAGGTTTGAATCTCACCCACTCTACAATAAACAACAGATTAAGCAGAGCTCATAAAGGATCAATAAAGTCTATCTATCTATCTATCTATCTATCTATCTATCTATCTATCTATCTATCTATCTATCTATCTATCTATCTATCTATCTATCTATCTATCTATCTATCTAATATGCTGTGGTGTACAAAAAATCCAGTAGAAGTAGTGTTTGTTGAGAGGACAAGTCAAGATTCTGTGTGCTGTCCTGGTTGAGGGTCCAAATGGCCTGCAGAAAGAAGCTTCCCCTCATTCTCTTGGTGTCCATTGGAGTCCATTGTTCAGATGGCTGAGGTCCTGGCCCTGATCCAACACTTCTTGCTAGATAGACTGCAGGTCAGGGAGCTCAGTGTGGATGATACCCTCAGCTCAGCTGATCATTCCACCCTTTACAGAGCAGCCTATCCTGTTCCCCATACCAGTCTAAATGATGGCTTCCTGTCAGGATGCAGGTTTAAAAGATCCTTGGCTCCTCAGAGGGCAGTTTAAAGTCTCATAACTGTCTAAGGTGGTAAAGAAGATGGCAAGTCTTTCTCACCAGGGTGTCAGTGTGACAGAAAACATGATGTGCTATAAATACAGAGGTATCAGAAACCGTCCAAACCAGCACAGCAAGCTAATCTGAAATGAAAGGAGTCTAACATGAAAGGATACACAGACACTTGTATCCAGAGACCTCACCATGATCACAGTTTCCTGATGAGTCTGTAGAGACTCAGAGCTAAAAATGCATTGTTTTTTCAAGATGTCTTTTATGTTTCTTCTTTTCTTTTTAAATAAACTTTTCAACCATGGAAGATAGAAGTGCAGCGATTAGAAATAAAGGCTGAGAGATCTATTTTCCCAGAGCTTTCCCAATATTAAAACTGTAGCCGAGAAACAGGGAGAAATAAATACTGTAGATTCTAATTGATTTATAATTTCATTTTGAGCTGTGAAATCAATAATAAAATTTCGAGATGAAATTAAAAATAGCTAGAATTGACCAGTTATGGGTTGAGACAATTTTTTGCTGCTTTAATCTTCCATCAAAATGCAATCAGTTGGAGCTGGGAACATGGGAAGACAATTATATATAAATAAAACCAATTCTGATCCCCAGCAGTCTTCTGTGTGTATACAAAACTGTCTCACTGTGCTCTGTCTCTCTCTCTCTCTCTCTCTCTCTCTGTCTATTTAGATCAGGAGTCAAGCAGTAAGGGAGGCCATAACTCACAGCAATTCCCTAACATCTTGTTTCTTGTGTGATTTATTTACTACAATTTAGTGACCACAGTATTTGTCTTATAGGTCAGTCTTGGCATAAAGTACCTTGGTGAACATTCTCAGCATTCCAGTCTTCCCATAAGTTAATCTCAAGGTCACACACACACACACACACACACATGACTGACTCTGTCTATCACTCTTATCCCCAAATGTAAACACACTGAGCATGAATTATGTCAAACCTTATAGATCTAAATCATGCTAAAAAATTTGCCCTGCCGTTCGGCTGCACATCAAGTGGATACACACAAATGGTCCCTAACATGCAAATATGTAGCACACACTGTATGTAGTTACTTAGCATGTAAGTGTGGGACAGATCGTAATAAAGAAATCATACAGTCTCTGTTTTGTATTTTTAACTACACTGAAGCTACTTTCATCTTTAACACATCAGCACTATTATATACTGTGTCCACACACACACACACACAGTGCATTTGGCCTGAATACGTGATTCTGCACTTGTTTTCAGAGACAATGTCATTACAGCAGGCTTTTTTTTTTGGCAATAATTGGAGCATCCTGTACACCCTGCTATTGTTCCTTAAATTATACATGTTCACATAATTATTGTATTATCCTATACAACTATTCACCATTATTATTACACTGTCAGTTGCATTCTTCGCTTCTTATATATGAAGTGAAGCCCACAGACGTCTACAGACCACAATACCCCTTTGTTCTGAAATTTGCAACAGAACATAACATAGCAACTTCAACCAATCACTTTGTTTCATGGCCTTAAAAATGGATGGCCTTCACATATACAGCAGCCAACCTGCAGCTGGTTTGAAAATAGCTTTCACACTGTCCTTCACCAAAGGCACCAAATTGTTGGTGCAGATGTCCTCATGAAAACCCGACATCTTGTACAGCCAATTTACACATTTCTAATGTCTTTGTTATTGAACAGTTGATAACTTCAATACAACAGGCTTTATTTTAAAACTATAATGAATTCAGAAATACAGTAATGCCCTGATGCTCATATTCATAAGTTGCTCATAAGTTCCTGGTTACACATTTGGACCATATTGTGTACAGTAATAGAAGGGAAATGATTTATAAACACACTCTCTCCAGTGTCTTCCAGATGAGGATAAGTTCCTTTTTGAGTCTGGATCCTCTCAAGGTTTTTTCTTCGTACCATTGCAGGGAGTTTTTCCTTCCTGTCGTCACCTTTGGCTTGCTCAATAGGGATAAATGATGGCTCAAGCGGTTAAGGATCTGGGCTGTTGATTGGAAAGTCGGGGTTCAAGTTCCAGCGCTGCCACTTGAACAAGGCCCTTGAACAAGGCCTTTATCCCTCACTGCTTTAGAGGTCCTGTATCATGGCTGACCCTGGATAGGATATGCGATGAGAGAATTTCACTGTGCTGTAATGTATATGTGACAAATAAGGCTTCTATCTATCCATCTTTTAAATTTCCCAAATTTATATATTTCTGTAAAACTGCTTTGTGCCAATGTTCATTTTAGAACACGCTATACAAATAAAATGTAATTGAATCGGATTGAATTAGGGGATGTGGTGAAGTACTTCCATCAAGTGCAGGTGAGTGATTTTCTTTTTTCCTTCTCTACAGTACTGTTTATCCTGCACAGGGTCATAGAGAACCTGGAGTCTATCCCAGATAACTTGGGCCCAAGACAAGGGGCCAATAGGCCACAATCACACACACACACTCACATACTAAAGACAATTTAGACATGCCATTCAACCTATACAACACATGTCTTTAAATGGGGGGAGGAAACCAAAGCATCCAGAGAAACCCTCCAAAGCACCAGGAGAACATGCAATCTCCACATACACACACACACACACGCAGGAATCAAACCTCCAACGCTGCATTTGCAAGGAAAATCTTTTCCCACAATATTCTATTGTAGCGTCCTATAAATAATTTCATAATCCTATAGTGTGAAAATATCACCATGTGTGACGCAAACCTCCAGGTTCCTAGGACTGAGAAACTCACTCGTTCTGTGTTAATCCGGATATAAGAGTTTTATTACGGCAGAGACGTGCAGTAAACCTAAGTGTCTAAACCTATTTTTATACAAGGTGTAGCGGAGAATCCTCTGTGCTGAATTATTTTCCATCTTTCTTTACTTTTTGACACAGACCAAAAATAGATAATAGCTTCCATAAGGCATAGCTCATACGATATCATGCGTGGGCTGTTTTCCCCAGAGGGATTTCTCATGTGGCATTCCAATGCACAATGGTACAGGAAGTTAAACAAAATGGTGAGCACAGAAAAACCTCAGAGCATGAAAAGGTTTCTGAGATGAAGAGCGAAACCAGTTTGCTGGAAGGCCACACTGTGAAGGCAGCACCAGCTCTCAGCTGAAATAGATGTGCATGTAACAGGCCAAAATCTAAATATTCAACAGTCCAGTTAAGTAGTCTGATGCTTAACCGGGTACAGGATGTTTGACAGTATATGTGTTTGTTCATGGCCTCATTGGCTCCCACGCCAGCTTCATGACACTAATGCATAACGCAACCCACGTCGTGAGGATGCAGCACAAAAGAAGCTGTCAATTAAAAGCCGACGGCTGATGCGCCTTCCTCCATACATCTGCTAGAAGATGGGGTGGAGAAGAGATGAGTAGAAAGCACAGGAATAAGAGGAGGAGGAAAGCAGAGAACAGCATAAGTGGGGGATATGCAAAATAACAGAAACAACATGGACTCCACTTGAAAGTGGATTATAAAGAGCAATTTGGTAGCAGCTGACGATCAGAGAAATCCTTTAGATATCATATAGGAGAGAGCATGACACACTACAGGACATGACATTTCTCAAGAACACATTTGTGTCAGATAAACATCACCAACAAAAACAACAACAATTATTTTTTAATATTATTTTTTTTATTTATCTCTAATCTCCACACTGTGTCAGAGATAAGAGATTTATAGAGGTTGCGATTCCAAGCAATTATGTTACAAAGTGAAAAGGAAACAAAATGGAGAGTATAAACTTCAAGAAAACAGCAGAAAATACAGACTATGAGCAAGGCAAAGCAACAAACAACACACAACATCAAAAGAAGCATGACAATAGTGTACACTGAGCTGAAAGTTCAGCATGACATGATGTTGAGTAATATGGCTCAAGCACCGATTTGACATAACCATGACACACTGACTGTTAGCAAACTTCTAATTCTAAAACTGCTAAACTAATTCTGTCTGTGAGAAAGCATGGGCGTGACCTGCAATGCTTTTAGGCTGTTAGGAAGAAAAGACACACTCACTCTTATCTGTGCTGGAAGGAGAAACTTCAATTGATACAAAACTTTTTAACAAAAAATCATAGAATTATGGGTAAATTATAGTAATCATGGTAAAACCTTTGGGATTCCAATTGGAATAAAGATGGACATGAATGGATTTATTCGAAAAACTATTCACATACTGTGTCTGTGAAGACTCTGTCATCCACGTATCTGGAAGTTGAGTCATGTCAGCCGGACTTCTTTCTAGTTAGATCAAAACATTTCACTATTCATCTGAGCAGCTTTTTCAGTTTCATCCATTCCCAAGAAGATCAAGACTTCCTCACACGTCCACCAGGAAAGCCACACCTAAGGACTCCCATCCACTCTCACATTCTCTGATAGTTACCTCCTATTAGATTAGATTAGATTAGATTAGATTCAACTTTATTGTCACTGCATCCTGTCAAGGCAACGAAATACAGTCAGCATCTAACCAGAAGTGCATTTCGTAGTGCAAATAATTAGCATATATAATAAGTATATAACAATAAATAATTTGCATATATAAACAATATACAAAAATATATAAATAATTTGCATATATAACAGTATATAAACAGTATACAGTGGGAGGTAAATGCAATGAGTGCAAATGAGCAATGATTATAGTAAATGCAATGAGTGCAAATGAGCAAATGATTGTAGTGGTGCAATAAAGAAGGTACTGTATACCATGATAATAATTAAATATGTAAACAGTATACAGAGGAGTTATGTACAATGAGTGCAATGATTTAGATGTGTGCAATGAGGAAGATATTGTATACTATGATAAATAATTTGCGTATGTGAACTGTACACATATGTAAACTGTACATAGAAAGGGTTATATACAGAAAAAGGTTATGTACACTGATAATAATGTGTTCTAGGGGATAATAATTCTAGGGGTCATTACATCCTAAACGACTCCTTTAATCCTAACAACTCTTCCCTATCCTTAACAAGGATACCCAGGGAGGGGAGGATCCTGCTCCAATCAGACTGAAGAATCTGCTCAGATAAGTAGTGAAACATTTCGATCTAACTACAAAGAAGTCCAGTTGATTCGGGTTTGTATCTGATACAGTGCAACGCAAACACAGAAAACCAGAACTGTGAAGGAAATCCCATAAATAGTAGTGGCCTGTATTTTTCACATATACTACACAGTCAAAAAATTTTTCTTTGCAGATCCCATGATGACATGATGCAGAATCCCTGGAGAGGGGGGTGGGGAGGTGTGGGGGGGTGCCTTGCTCAAGAACCCAATGGTGGCAGCTTAACAGCCCAGAATATTGAAGAGGAAGGGAATCATACAATATGACAGCGTAATTATTCACCCCCTGTTTCTGTTGAAACACCTAAATTAGTTCTGGTGCAACCTGTTGCCATAAAAATTCACACTGTGCTAAGGTGACCTCAATATAAACCCATATTTGTTAGTGAGCATAACTGAAGAACAAGGTGAGGTCAATAATAGTTCTGGGACAGTATCATTCAGGGTTTGGTTATGAACAATGTCCCACATTTTGAGCAGTATTATATCAATGAATATGTCAACAGTGAATATGGGAGACTGTCAGAGAAAAGTAAATGACTAGGTAAAGAGGGCATTAGAAGGAGAAATGACCACAAAGCCAGGGGTAAAATAAAAGGGGAGGAAATGTTCATAGGACAACCACATCCCAGTTACTCCATAGCTGGGTTTAGTATAAGAGAAAAAATTTTTTTAGAAATATTAAAGTTACTCAGCAAACAAGTGTAAAGATCATGTCTGGTCTAATAAGGCCAAACTAACTTTTGACCACAAAACATTCGGCAGAAACCCAACATTGCTTAACCTGAGAGACAGTGAAGCCTGGTAGTGGTGGAGGCCAGGGGTCAAGGGCAAGGTGAGTGTAAATAAATATGCTAGGGCTAGGCTCCAAACTTCTGAGCAACAACCCAGATCCTTAACCACTTGAGCTCCCACTGCCCTCTATAAAAACAAGGCAAAAAAACAACCCACAAATAATAAAATAATAATAAAAAAACAAAGAGGATTGCTGCCTGTGGTACGAGCACATACACAACATTAACAGCGGAGTTTATTAGGAGTAATACAGAGCAGGTATAAGTGGATAAGACATGTGACATGGACATGTGACATCCATGGGACTGGGGCTGATGGGTAGTTCATGTAACCATGACATACAAGCGTTTACACAAGACATTTGGTATTAATGAAGATACTGTATTTTTATTTATTTATTTTAAATACTCCATATGCATGAGACTAACTCCAACATAAACATTAAATTGGTTTAATCATATAATGGATTTAATATATGGATTAAAACTTCATATTTATTTAAATGACACACAAATATAATCTGTCCTTGTATGTTAATAGCATTAAGGAAATAATGTATTGATATACAAAATTAAGAAAAATCCATTTTAAGACAAATAATTAGAGTCTTTTAATTAAGAAGAAATGGCAGCATATTAAAGCAGGATGTTCTGCTCTGTGCAGATGGTAGCTGTTAGCACATGCTGTACTGCTCATATGAAGGAACAAATGTTAAGATGATTTTTATTTATGATTTTTTTTTTCTTATAATTCAGAAAGCTGGCTTATAAATCAGTTATGTTTGCCGTGGCTTCTTCCTTCAATGCTGGGCAACACTTTAGAGTCAGCATTAATTCAGCAGGTCCTGTGCCATTTCTGTGCAAGTTTTGTCTGTGCTTGGATTTCTTGCTCCTGGAATGTTTTAAAGAGAGATAAGTGACCAATCTGGTATGAAATGTGTCACTGCATCGCTGCAATGTGTCGTATTCTCCCTAGCGTGTTGCAGACCATTCACTTTCTCTCGTCTGCTGTTCCAAAATAGCATTAAAGAGGAAGTCATGGATTATCTGGTGGAAACATTTCGTTCATTTTTTTTTAAAAATGTCAAACCAGTTCCTTTTTGCTGCACCTAACTTATATCTTATTCACATTCAGGTCTTATTCACCTTACATCTTATTCTCTAATAGACTTAAGTCAAAATTAACTTGCATGTCTACTACTGAGAAAAGCCTATCATCATTTCCATTTGCCTTTTCGCTGATCAGTTCAGCTTACCTTGCACACTGTACACTTTATACATGTACATCATTTTGTTTCCTGCATTTGCACTAATGGTTTGTAAAATTTGTAATTCACACCTTGTGTCTTTATTTCCTATCTTTCCATTTGTCTTTATAATGTATGAATGCTTGAATCTTGAATCTGTCTGAGCGTTTCCTTTCCTTTTATAGAGTTTTGTGGGTGTCACCATATGCAAATCAGCTGTGCTTTGTGCCTGGTAATTTACAGATGATTAACATTCATCATACCATACACATGCAAAGAATCAGCATTTGTGAAAGTTTTGCAAATACAACAAAACATTTAATTTAGTTTGGCCTACACAAAACTATCTAATTTAGAGTCAACAAAATGACTGATAATTTGGGGCCCAATGTTTGGAAAACCAATAAACTTTAACTTAAACTTAAGCTAACCTTGGTTGCTATGACTACTATCATTTATCAGCTTCATCATGGTTACCACAATACAATAACAAAAACAAAAATAACAATAACTAACAATAACGAAAGAAAACGAACAGAAAAATAGAAAGAATACAAAATGGATAAGATCTTTATGAGCTCTGCGTCAACAATCAGTAACAGACTGAAAATGCTGCTGAGAAAATGAGTTTGCCCTTATTTACTGTATATCATTTGTTCAATTTAATTTATTAAATTTATTTTATTTAACACCAGTATTTAAATCTATTGAAATTATTAAAATTTTTCAACACGGACACTGGATTAACATTGATTTTAACTTTTTTTCTTTTTTGGAATGTATAAGTTTTTGAATGATATTAACTGACCCATGCCAAATGTCCAGGACAAAATATCCAGTACAGTATTTGCTATCCATATGTATAACCTGGCACTTGGTAAAATAAGCAAAATTATGCACAAGGAAGTCTACATTCATCCATCCATCATCTATACCAGCTTTACTCCTAATTAGGGTCACGGGGATCTGCTGGACTCTATCCCAGCACACATTGGGCGAAAGGCAGGGGTACACCCTGGACAGGTCTCCAGTCCATCACAGGGCCACACATATAGACATACAACCAAATACACTCACACTCACTCCTATGGGCAATTTAGAATTACCTATCCACCTGATGTACATGTGGACTGTGGGAGGGAACTGGAGTACCCGGAGTAAACCCACACAGGCACGGGGAGAACATGCAAACTCCACACAGAAAGGCCCTTGGATTCGAACCCAGGACCTTCTTGCTGTGAGGCAACAGCGCTAACCACTAAGCCACTGTGCTGCCCAGAAGGCTACATTATTATCATTTAAACTCCAAATACTGTCATATCTGTATCAGCTCTCTCCTTATTTCAAGCCCAAAATATTCACAGGCACCTTCACTATTCCTTGAAGTAGAAAAAAAGAAAAAGAAAAATGTATTTCTTCCATCTCTGGCTTATCCTTGTCAAGAGATGGAGCTTGATGCAGCCTAAAATAAGACTCTTCAAACTGAAGACAATCTGCAGTGAAATATTTGGCTACACTCACCTTGCCCTTGACCCTGTCTATTTTCCTGCCTGCACAATAAGAAGCCACCACCACTACCAGGCTTTACTGTGTCTCAGGTTAAGCAATGTTGGGTTGCTGCTGAATGTTTTGTGGGCAAAAAGTTAGTTTGGCCTTATTAGGCCAGACACTCGTTTTTAATATTTCTAATTTTTTTTTCTCTCTTACAGTAAACCCAGCTATGTTGAGTAACTGGGCTGTGCTTGTCTTATGAACATTTCCTCCCCTTTAATTTTACCCCTGGCCTTCTCTTTCTAATGCCTTCTTTACCAAGTCGTTGACTTTTCTCTGACAGTCTCCCATGCTCAATGTTGACATATTCATTGATTTTTTGGGGTGTAATCGTGCTCAAAATGTTCAATATTTGGGACATTGTTTATAACCAAACCCTGATTGATACTTTCCCAGAACTAATATTGACCTTACCTTGTCCTTCAGGTATGTTCTCTAACAAATATATGTTTATGTTAAGGTCACCTTAGCCCAATGTAAATTTTTATGGCAACAGGTTGCACCAGAACTAATTTAGGTGTTTCAGCAGAAACAGGGGGTGAATAATTACGCTGTCATATTGTATGATTCCCTTCCTCTTCAATATTCTAGGTTATTTGGGGTATTATTTAGTTCCAGCTATGTTGTTAACACCACAAACATACAGAAAGGTTAAAGGGGGTGAGTACTTATGCAAGGCACTGCACCCTTAATTTAAGATGAAATCCCAACCTTAACTCTGGTTAATCTGATGACAGCTGTACAAGCGAAGGAGTTTTGAGAAGTCTTTATGAAGTCAACAGAGTGCTGATTATTTCCGTCATCTAATATTTACAAAGGAATTAAGATGATCTTTTAATAAAACCTTAAGAATTCCAAGGAAAATCGTTCAAAACCACCTAACATTTAAGCATTTGTTTAATTTGCAGTGGCATGGAGTATATTCAAACACAGGCACGTGTATTTTTCAGAACCCATATTAACAGCAGAGTATTTTTCATCAGCTAAGACACACCCGGTTTATTCAGATGCTCCTTATAATACGACCCAAAGGTTTGTGGAGTTGGAAGTGCACGTTTGTTTTAAAATAAATTAGAGTGACACTAAACAATCATGGGCATTAGTGCAATTAGGGTCATTAGTGCTCTCCTTCAAGTGTGTTCAGCTGCACTGAGATGTTGAATGAGATGCAGTTTGATTAGATACGTTTCCAGGAGAAAGTATCTGATGGGAACAGGTACGACTCGAGATGTAGTTATGAGTCGATTTGTCGGAAAAACTGCGGAAACTTCTGTACACATTGTTGTATTTTGATGTACTTTTTATTTTTGCTCATATTAGCAAACCTTATTCTTCTTCACTGCTCTTTACAATGCTGCTATGTATTGATTGGATGCTAATCTTCTAAGTATGCCATTTTTTGATAATGCTAGTCAGTATAACCGACAGTAAACTACCCCCTTGAGAATAAAGAAAGTTTATTTAATCCAATTCATTGGAAGTTTATGCTAATAAGTATTGATGTTTCACTAAACAACGATCAGGGATAATGGTTCCACAGGACACGTTTTTTTTTTCCCCACTTTAGCCGACAGATAAATGTGAATAGTTTTCGTATCTGCTTTCTACAGTAATGAGGGGAATCCTGGGGTTAATATTACTCTCATGTAAACTCAAATTCTAACCTGCAGTGGTATTATCAAAGGAAAGCAGGGATCAAACAAATTTACCCAGGTCTGTCCTCTGACACAGATGTGTGACTAGTGCTTGGGTCATATAGATTTTTTTCCTCGGCACAGTGCTGTGCATCATGGTATGACTACTAATTCGAGTCCTGAAGAATCTAGTATCTGTTAGTTAGATGAAATGTATTCTTTGACATGGGCAGGGTGGCTTAGTGGAGCCACGGTTGGGGGTTTAAATCCCGCCTCCTTCCTGTGTGTGTGGTGTTTGGATGTTCTTCCATTGCTTTTGGGTTTCCTTCAGAGGGTCTCCTTTTCTCCCTTCTCCAACGACATGCACTGTTGGCTGACTGGCATATCTACATTGTCTGTGAGTGTGTGTGATTGTTCCCTGTCTAGAGTGTCCATCACCTTGTGCCCCATGAGATAGGCTGCAGGTTCCATGAAACCCTATGCAGGATAAGTGTTATAGAAAATGGCTGTACATTTTGGCATGAATTAAAAACAGGGGTTTTATCATTTGATGATGGAAATATGAATATCATTGTTACTTATATGTACTTTCCCCTAGGAGGTACACTGCAGTTCTGGTTGCAAGCAACCCAAATGTAACCGAATATGGCAAATATTTTAATCTTAGTGAAAAGTGTCCAGTGATCACAACATTGATTCCTTCTCGATCATTTTTACTCCACTGACCTTGAAAAATTGGAGATTATTGTATATCTGTTGTTTCGTTGCATCCAACCTCTTGTTAATTGTGTATAGAGACAGGAAGAAAATTAAAGCTTGAAGGACATCATGTAGCAGATATCGTTTGTAAGTCTATGTAGCTAGTATAATAAATAAATAGCTTTTCACAATGCACTTAACCCCAAGTTATCATTGCTCCAAACCACACTTTTAACCCAGACCAGAGGAACGTCTGGGGTTAGTACTGCTTTGAACCCAGGGTTATGAAACTCTGCTCTGAAGCAGGATTAGTGTGTTAACTGCATATTGCAGTGCCAAACATGTACAATGTAAAACTAATATTACAGCTAGATGCTTAGAAACCATCACCCAATCAGAAATATTAAAGAACAGTACATGCCTCATGTCATGCGAAAACCAGGATGTAGCAACACGATGCCTGGCGGATCTGTACATTTTTTTCCTCAATGATATTTACATTATTTATAGTATTATTTAAAGTGGCCGAATGCTGAATGTAAGCTCCAATCATGACTGTTGATGCCGCAAATATGCAAATAAGAACGTTAGGAATGGTTTAGGGTTGAGAAATGTGAAACATCAAATGATGAAGAGCCAGGAGTGAATGTTAACTCTGGGTAAAGTAGAAGAACCTCATATCCCAGGATTCAGAGTTTACAATTATCCAGGGTATTATTTTACATATGAAAAGAATTTCAGTTTGAATGTCTTGCTAATTTCTCGATAAAGCTAGTTAAAAAAATTACACTTATTACGGCAGACTTGGACACTATATACACACTGTAGCTGTTACTGCTTCTCACTGGAACAAACAAATCAACTAATAAGCCACAAATAGCTTATTTTATACTGGTCTGACCATAAGGTTAGGTCCTGTGAAAGAGTAAATAAATTACATATTTATAGTGCAGGTAAAACAAGTGACTCCGCAATGGAAATAACGACAAAACACAGATTTTGGTTGCTGTACTGTGCTACTGGAATATCTAGTGGGAAAGCACTATTATTATTCTAGCTTCATGTAGGCTATGAGGCGCAAACCCACTCCCCACTGTCTCAAACATTCAGCAGAGTCACATCCACACCAGCATGAGAAATGAGTAGGTGGTAGAGAGAGAGAGTTGAAAACTGAGAAAAGCACTGAGAGTCAAAGAGAATAAAAAATGGGGAAAAGAGGAAGCAGGTGAAAAGTAGTACAATCGAATGGGAGTGAGAGGTGGAAAGAGATTGTAGTGTTGCAGTGTGATGTGGCTCAATCGCTCCTCTGAACCGATGCATGAGGTGTTAGGTATTTATTTTAAATTCTAAGAAGGGCATTAATTTCACCACCATGGGAATCGAGCAAGGACAGAGTAAACCACAGATTGTTCTTTCTTTCTCTTTCTTTACTCATTAATATGACATGTCACAAGATATATCATCACATGATTAGAATTTTCATAAGATATGAGGAAATCCACTGCAGTGGACACTGCTCAGTGTCTAGAACTAATATCCATGTAAACACATTACCTAAATATTTAGACTGGATGACCTTGTAGCTTGATAAGGCTGTAGACCATTATTAATAAATGCACAGGCAGACTTTATTGTAATATTTTGACACAATATTCAGATACACCGACTGTAAACCCGAATATGAACATTTTAAATGTACATGGCTTAATAATAACATTATATGTAACTAGCTCATTTCCATAAGTTAATTTGGGGCAGAAGTGTGCGTGCTTCTGAAAACCTGAAACACTGCCTTGAGGTCAGAAGACCAGATGTAACTATGCACAAGGAATCCATGGACGCTTTATAAACACCATGAGAACACCTTGCCAGGGATAGCTCAGTGGTTAAGACACTGGACTACTGATTGGAGTTCAAATCCCAGATTCATCAAGCTGTCAGTGCTCGCCCCTTGAGCAGGGACCTTAACCCTCAGCTGCTCAGTTGTATAAGTGAGATAAATGGAAGTTTTCTGGAAGGTCTGCCAAATGCTTTATATTTATATCCCAAAAAGACTGAAAGACAGTATTTAGCATTCTTTCATAATTGAATACTTAAATTTTCATAACAAATTTTTTCTGACTAAATTAACAACTTAAATTAAATGACATGAAAAATTTCTTAATATTTGTTTTGTCACTTTTCAGTAATAATGAGTGTGAACTCAAGCTGACATCAACTCCACGAGAATCCATTTTAGATCAAAAATCCATCAGTCTGATTACGCGATTCAACAGAACAGATTAGACATGAGGAAAATATTCGGAAGCATTCTGTACAACGCGGTTGATGTGGTCAATATCAGACATTTGCTGACGTTTAAATACGGACCTAGAAACAGTACAGAATCTTGAATATTAAATATTGACAGTATTGGACTTTTATTTCCTTACATACAATTTCAAAAGATTTTTTTCTTCTTCAATGTTGTCTTTGACCTGTATGTACAGAGTGTATATACAGTATATCTCACAGTATTGTTCACAATAAAATTATTGTGTACTTTCTTATTATGATATTCTTTGCTCAAAGTGATGCGATTTCCATCTTTTCGGGTTTACTGTATGTGATATGAAGTGTGCTGCCACTGCTCTGTCTGGAGGCGAGTTTCATTTCCATAATATTTATAATATTCTACTGCATTTAAATATTTTTTCACATTATTAAAATTTAAACTCTGTTTCCAGTCATACTAAGTGATGTGGATTTTTTTGTTTGTTTGTTTGTTTTGGCAGGTGATTGCATCATTTATACTGTTTATAGCACTCAGAAGTACTGGCCTACTGTAAACCCATGCTCAGCCCTAATTCTTTCTTTCTTTCTTTCTTTCTTTCTTTCTTTCTTTCTTTCTTTCTTTCTTTCTTTCTTTCTTTCTTTCTACATCAATCTTGCATTTCTTTCTGGTCAGTTGCTGGAATGTTTTGCAGCA
Source organism: Hemibagrus wyckioides (assembly GCF_019097595.1). Lineage (NCBI taxonomy): Eukaryota > Metazoa > Chordata > Actinopteri > Siluriformes > Bagridae > Hemibagrus > Hemibagrus wyckioides. The sequence goes on from NC_080723.1 coordinate 18,223,735, forward strand.
CAATACGAGCCAAATATAGCCAGGGATTGTGATGGAAGGAAAATAAAATATCTGGCAAGAGAGTAAGTGTTAATGTGGACGGTAGCACATGATGGTTGTCAGATGAAATGAAGAAGTGTGTATATTTACTTCTGAAAGGTGACAAAGAAAACACACACACACACACACACACCTACACACACACACACACACAATAGCAGTGTAACTGATATCTGCCAGTGGTGCAATTGCTAGTAACTGGTATCTCTCAACAGTGCTAAAGGAGACTCTAATATAGATTTCATGTATGTTTTGAAACCAATAACAAAATACTAACCCCCATAAATCAAGACCCAGAATGCAGCAAGGAGTATTAAAATGAAGTCCTGGCCTGCTGTCACTGTGCATGTGGCTTCATATGAGTAATGAGATTCTCCAAACAAGGGAAGCACATGCAGGCGGCCAGTGAGTCTGCAAGGAATAATGATCTTGCCAAGATTCCCAGAGACCTTCTTCTTGCAGAGTCAGGGACAAAAAAAAAAAAAAAAAACAAGTTCTGCTGCACTTTTCTTCAGGCTTTGACATCTTATGAAAAGAAAAACTCAACATGATGACAACGTCTTCCCGAATTAGACCTGAGCTCTAGCTAGCAGTCATGCTAGTGTATTGCTCAGCGTAGAGAGGGGATGTTAGTCTCGTTATCTGACTATAGACGACTATCTACAAAGCCTATTGAGTGTGCCTAAAGACTGAAAGGTCCATGTGAAGTGGAACATCTATAGTGTGCCTACGCCTGAGGTTTGTGTGTGTCAAGTAGCAAAGTAGATATTTAATTTTAGATACTGCACACACTGTAGATGTCTAAACTAAAGTGAGAAAAACCTAAAGGTCAGATACTGATGACTGACTGAGATACAAGACAAATTTCTAGGCTAGTAGGACTAAAACACGACCAATAGTTGTTGTCCTTGTTTTTGTTGTAATAGTAAGAAAAATACACTGAATAATATGAAGAAGTGAACCTTGGGCTGATTTCTTTTCAGCCCTGAATATTGATAAATATTGATAAATATTAGATTTTTGCCTCCATATCTACAGTAACGTCATGGCCAGTAGTCTCTGTAGTCACAACAGCAAGTGTATAACTTTCATACAGTAATATCTGCCATTTTTTAATGACAAATTGTGAATCTAAGTATCATAAATGGGAAAATACAGGAGTGAGCTAGGCAGAAAATACTGTAAAAAAAAAAAATCTAGTAAAATTTATTTACTGTTTGCTATTATAAGACACAATCTACCAAATATAAGATTATTAAACTTATTCATAGGTGTATTTTGTTATATTCAAACTTTATTATTCCATGGTAAAAATGGTAAATGGTAAAATATGCCTAGAAAAAGGTTTAATAACCTCAGATCTGTCCTTTTGTCATCTTTTAATATGAAGTATTAGATCATTTATTAAATACTAGATCATCGACTAGACTTATGATATTTTAAGGTATCACGTTTTGCAGTGATGTAACTTTTGGTTTTAAGATTTTATTTATTTATTTATTTATTCTTTATTTATTTATTTTCTTTCTTTATTTTTTGGGTCACAGGCTTAAATTAAAACTGACTGGTATGACCCGAGTAAACCAAGCCAGGCGGTCTGATCTAGGGTCAGCTTTAAAGCTGAAATACCATCCTTTAACCTCATGTCATCTTCTATGAGCGTCACCTAACAAGCTTGTAACTCTGACACTCTTTAGAGCTGGGAAAGCAGAGGAATGGAAACGATTACTTCAGCTCTGCACTTTATCTCCATCTGATAAAGCCAGTACACAGGTGGACAATGAAAAAGCACCCACTTATTTCTATTTCAGGTTTCCTAAGGAAAAAGCAACCAGAAAGCGTGCCAAGGACTGCTTTGCCAAGGGTCGGATCATTTGCAGCAGAAGAGCCGAAGCCGATGCACATTTAGGAGAACGGAAATGAGGAGTTTCAGGAGTGGTTGGATCGGCTCGGTGATGACCCGCCGTCACGAACACCAGCTGAACCTCCAAATGAACTGCGGTTTCATCTAATCAGGCTTTAAAGTGTCTGATAGAGCTGACTTTTGCTCTATTTGTCTTCTGCTCATCTTATCTTTGTCTTTAAACTCGATGTTGCAGAACCATTAACAATAAACAGCAGAGATATGAGATTAGCCTTAAATAAAAGATTAGCCTTACAATTAAAACTTGCAAATATTCTTCCTTATGAGTCAGAATAAAGAAATCTCTCTACTAAAGAAATCTCTCTGCTAAAGTCCTAACAGAACCAACTGAATACAGTTCATTTCAGTTCCGTTTCTCAATTGGTTATAAAGAAATGGTACTGAAATTCAGTTAAATAGAATTAATCCAAATAATTGCTTTCGGTTATTTCTATGCACATCTACCAGAGGTTTGTTTACCATATTGTGTTTAGGTTATGTCAAAAAGGTAGTATTGACCAGCTGATTGCACACAGCGCCATAACGTTGTACTTATGAGTGCGGAAACAGCATTTTCTTTGAGCGCTGGGTAATTTTTCTTTGAGCACTGGTAAATTTGTTGTAACTAAATGTCTCAGACATTTACTGTAAAACACCTGATCCGCATTCGTTGTTCTTTAATTTCAAGAAGTAGAGGTAAAAAAAACCTTGCTGTATTTTTGTACTCGATTAAGATAAGCTGCTCCTCCATCTCGCTCTGACAAAGGTAACTTGAATGCACTGATCTCGTAATTACGACTTCCCAGCTCATTGATACGTCTTCCCAGGAGGACTTAAATGTGCATTATATTTTCCACACATTGCTCAGATTTGGATTTGATTCCATATTATATGCAAAGTAAAAAAGCACTCTGTTCCAGACTCAGACAAATGTGTGAGAAAATGCCTTGAGACAAAAACTCAAACTAGATTAGTGAAAGCTAATATTAGCTAAATGGTACACTCTGACAGGAAACACAAGATTCACTGTTTTGGAACAAATATTGCAACTAAATGCTGTAACTCATACATGCAGCTTTTGAAGGAACATTTTAATGATAATGAAAAAGTAATGAACATAATATGAAAACTTAATATATATTGCTCTGCGATGGACTGGCGACCTGTCCAGGGTGTACCCCTGCCTTTCGCCCTATGTGCACTGGGATAGGCCCCAGCAGGCCCCCGTGACCCTAGGAATCCTAGGAATAAGCGGGTATAGACAATGAATGAATGAATGAATGAATATATATTGTTAATGTAATCTTCTTATTGTGCTTGATAGAAAGAAACAATGCTTATAGTATGTTTTTCTTTCTTTTTACCCATCAAACAGTGAGTAGAAACTAATTCCAAGAAGGAAATAAAGGAAAGTGGGGGAAATAAAGAAACTTTGGACCACCTGTGCTGTAGGATTGCTCTTAGGAATTGTTCCAGATGATCGTTTTCTCATTCACAGTGAGTTGAGAAAATCTCTATTCAAATGCTTTGACTCAAATCATGCCTCCATGTCGGTTGTATTCGTAGAACACTGAGTAAGCTCTACTTAATCCCCCCACCTCAGTTTTGACTAAAATGTCTCAGATATGATTTTTCTGGGGAGGTAAACAGATTTTTAGTAGTTAGTTTGTTTGGAATTTGCATTCAGAATGAAATTATTTGGACTGACAAAAAAGGCCTGAAAATACAGCCATTGTTGCAGGTGAACAGCAGAAATAATGAGTATAAGCTAAATTGTTGCTGGAGCTAAAGATGGAGCCACACACACACACACACACACACACATATATACACACGCAAACACACATCCTGACTGGGCCATTAGCTGCTTAATTAACATTCAATGTTTATGCCTTTTCAGTGAGAAGCTAATTGCAGATGGAAGTGCACAAGAGCTGCATGTTGAAAGTTGCAGAGTGTGTGTACGTTATTGGCCAATGTGTGCCTCCAGCAGGACTGAGAAAGTGCTGCGTCAATTAGACGTAATCTACCTCTCTCTCTCTCTCTCTCTTTCTCATTCTCTGTACCAGGCTGTTACATAAGCTGTACCCTTCTTCTGCTACCTGCCAGCTTACTCAGCCCAAATGCTGTGGATCTGTCTGTTGAGCAGAGGCTGTAATCATTCCGAATTCAGGTGCAAAGCTCCAGAGATAATCTTACACAGCAACATAAATGCTAGATTTGTTCAACTGGAACAGAGCATGGGGCAAGTCCAGCGTTTCTCACTGACACACAGCCTGATGAACAATTTATTAACAGCTAGCAGTTTAATCATCAAATTATTTACCAGAAGGATTCTTTTCAGTTAATTGGGATTATAAGGGATAGGAGACTCATTCAAGAATGACACCATGTGCACATGTCATTTGTATACTGTGAATAGTATACAAATCTAGAAGTTGGAGGTAGGAAATATGGGCAAGTGTAAAGATTTGAGGGACTTTGACAAGGGTCAAATTCTGATGGCTAGATGACTGGGTCAGAGCATCTCCAAAACAGCAGGTCTTAAGGGTTTTTTCCAGTATGCAGTGGTTCATGTCTCAAAAGTGGTCCAAGGAAGGAGCATTCAAACATTCAGGGTCATGAGCGTTCAAGGCTCATTGATGCATGTGGGGAGTGAAGGCTACCCCCATCTGATTCAATCCCACAGAAGAGCTACTGTTGAACAAATTGCTGAACAATTTGCACTGACTATGACAGAGAACAAGCAGTTTATTTCATCTGTGTAGCCGCAAACCCATCAGAATGCCCCTGCTGACCCCTGTCCATCACTGAAAGCATCGATAAGGTGCACATGAGCGTCATGGAGCAATGGTAGAAAATACCTGGCCTGATGATTGGTTTTCTTTTGTATCATGTATGTGTGGACGTCACTAACCTGTGGATGAGATGACCCTAGGATACACATTCAAGAAGATTAAATAGAAAAGTGAGTAATGGCTGACTACCAGTAATTCAGGAGCAGTAACTGTTGTCTGAGTGGATTTCTTGGAATAACTCTAGCTCTTTGAACATGGTCTGGTCTGTACATGACCAGATTCCATGGAGTAAATAATAATAAAAATAGAAGAGTTGAAGGAGGTCTTGTGAGATTGGACTGGAGCATTGAGTTGGGATCCAAGAGATGTGATCAAATGGAGAGTTATTCCCAGGAGTGGCACCAGATCTACCACAAGCATGAGTACAATAAAGCACTTACTGTAGATGAATGAATGAATGAATGAATGAATGAATGAATGCCTAGTCCTCTGGACTTTTTCTGGACTTGTCATGTGACACCCACGTCTTTTGCACAGTTTATAACAATACCACAGCAAAACTATATATTCATTTTATTCATATCTACATATCAATGTATTTATATGCTATATTATTTTATATTTTTGTCTATTTTTGTCCAATTTTCTCCCTGTAAAGCTAATTTTACTTACTGCAATAGTAAATACCACTTTATTCCAAATTCCACTTTATTATCTTACATATTCTACATTACCATTTTTAACTGAATAGATTTAATTCCATTTTCTACTTTTTTTATCTGACTTTATTTTCATAACACAGACAGCATTTCACTGCATGCCCTACTATCTTTGAATTTGTATGTGACAAATAAAGTTAAAAAAAAGTAGAAAGAAAGAAAGAAAGAAAGAAAGAAAGAAAGAAAGAAAGAAAGAAAGAAAGAAAGAAAGAAAGAAAAATAAACTTAATAATCAATGTTTTTATCTTTAGGAATTGCTCACTTTGGCAAGAAGACAAAACTTATTAAACCTTTTTCTAGACATATTTAACTATTTTTAAGCAGATTATTTTCTATTTTTAAAACTTTAATATATAGAAATAAGTGAAATAAATTGAATAAGAGATGCCTATATGTGTATTTGTATAATATATACATATTTAGGACAATATTTATTAGGGTTACTGTAGTTATTCATGAAGATCCATCTATAGGTTATGTTTATTTATATACTGATGACATCTTCAAGCTTATTTAGAATGTACTTGGTGTAATTGTAGCATAACTGATGGCATGTTTTAGCATATCAAACTTGAACATAAGCTAGAGTTTATTTTACTTTGGAAACCTTTTTGAACCATGCTGTTCACAACCGACTTTTTGATGTTGTTTCAGAATGCGTTTTGGCTCATGTGGGCTGGTGTGACAACATCTGGAATCAAGAGATCTCTTTGCCTGGAGACCACATGTGTGTTTCTGTAGCAGGGCACGGAAATGCAGTGCCAAGGAACAAATGAAACCACAACCTGACCCCAATCTCTTAAGTTTTCCATGACAAGTCAAAGTGGCCACTGAGATTATTTTCCATGTGAAGATGATAACATGCCCTGAAATGGTGAGACAAATACCCAGTATTATCCAATTAAACCGCAAGGCATGCAAGATAAAACCATAAAACATCTCCTTGTCTTGCAATAATGCATAAAGCATGCAGGCTAGACCATCTTTAAAGCATGTCCACTTTATTAGGAACACTTGCTGTGCACTGGCTCCTTTACACAGTTATCTACTCAGCCATGCATGGTGCATGAAATCCTGAAGATACAGGTCAAGAGGTTCACTTAATGTTCATATCAAACATCAGACCACATGGAATATCTCACACTCAATGTTTTTTTGTTCCTCACACTGTTCTCTGTAAACTCAAAAGAGTGTTGTGTGTGAAAATCCTTGGAGATCAGCGTTTATGACATAATCAAACCAGCTCATCTGGTACCAACAACCATGCTTCAATTATACAAAGTCTCTTCTTTATTCTGATTTCTGATGTGGAGGTTAACTTCTACTTTGCATTGTTCTGCTTCTACATGATTGGATGATTGGATAACTGCATAAATCTGCATAATAAGTTCCTAATACAGTGAACAGGCAGTGTAATCAAGTATCTCTTTTTCTGGACTCATCATGAAGTATAAAACGTTTCAGGAATTATTTTTGGTTTTGTTTAATATGTTTTTAAAGTATTTCTGTCCGTTCTTGGTGTAAATCATATTCACCATTGTTCATCTACTTGGCATTTCTGTTAAAAAAAAAAAATCCAAACAAAAATCTAAAATATGATTTAACAGAAGGCAGATTTTATCCCTTTTAACCTGTACACTGGTGTTCCATTCAGCCAGTGGAATATAGATTGACTTATGGGACATTTTCAATCAGTATAAACAAATGAATGATGTTCTGGCTGTGAGTCTGATATAAAATGAGTTAGGACTCCGTGTCCTTTTCCGTGTGAGACCAGTGTTTTTCCTCTCTGTTGGATAACCTTACACAGAATGTTAGTGGTTGAAGATAAACACCTTCACATTTTACAAGCTTATGAACTAACAACATCTCAGAGAGCAGAAATAGGTTTGATATCAACATTTGCATTTCACATTTATGGCATTTGGCAGACCGACCTACATTTTATCTAATTTTATCATATACATTTATATTTTTCTTATACAATTGAGTAATTGAAGGTTAAGAGCCTTGCTCAGGGGTCTAGGGGTCTAAAAAACTAACCATATATATATATATATATATATATATATATAAACAGTGCCATTAACCAGCACTGTGGAGTGTGACAGGACAAAGAAGTTCAATGCTGAACATGAACACAACAAACCAGGCTTCTCCGGTAAAAGGAGTTAAAAGTTATTGATCATGTGTCAAGCACAGAGAAAATCTGTTCTCCTGATGAATTGTACAGCAACACCTCCTCATCAGGAGGCCGTACGTAAGCAGTGTTTTTTCCCCTCTAAAAAGCCCATGAATTAAATATACTGCACAATCCAGGTTTAATTGCTCCTATGTTATATTTAGCATGATCGTGCTTGGAGCAGGTTTCAGGGTCAAACCTCCGGACAGCCTCGGAGCGATTCAGACGCAGCTAGTTAAATACATCTTTACTTATTTCTTACACACTGCAAACTGTCACATGTTTCTCACTCACAGAGAATCAGGTGATTTTCGCTGAAGCCAGTGGAGCAAAACTTTCTTTTTAACAGCTTGTAATTTCTAAAACTGTCAGTAGTAAGATGTTAAACTGCATGCATTTTAGAAATCAGTGAAACTTTCTTTTCTATAAAAATTCTAAATTATTAATTGTAGATATCAAGGAAGCTGTAATACATGGAGATAAAAAAAAATCATTAAGATCGGATTTTTTTAATAGAATTCTAAAAATATGGAATTTCACAACCTTGAATTCTCAAACCTGATTGGGCCTGACTGAATGGGGATAACAGCAAGTCTGACAGTAGTGCCTGGTGAGAGTTATATGAATGCACTCATTCAGAAATGTTATCATTTCTCTAATCACAGCTGATGTCTCTGAACATACTTTCCAAACAATTTTCAAAAGGAATTGCAAATGATGAGTTTTATGAATTATGACCCCGGCCCTGTCTGTTATTTCACTCGTGTATGGTTGCGTATGCAGTCTAGTAAAATTCAAACGGAATCACAAATCACATTGCGTTCGAGATTGCACAGAAACCTGTCAGTCAGTGTTGGATGTCGGAGCATGGACAGTAAATTGCTGATTTCATAAATAAAAATAAGCTTGGAATTTTCATGGAAAATGAAGTTTTTTAGATGACCCCAAACTTTTGGCCAGTGGAATATATATATATATATATATATACTTTTATAAGTTTTTGTATTTAGAGGTGATGTCAATGAATTCCAGATCAAATTTACAAAACATTTTTGTACTTGAATTATCTCACAATAAACATTGGAAATTGGAAAAAAATTCCAGTTCCTAACAAATGTCCAGTTCCTTTTAAGAA